>NC_049207.1:5297445-5334945 GCF_013347855.1 Anguilla anguilla
AGTCACATGGTATATTGATCCGACGTGAAGTTTTTAAACATTTATTGTCTAACATCAAACTTGTGAGAACTGTGTATAAGATAAAAAGAAAAAAAAGACAATTCAAGGCATGACACCAACAATATTCTGAACGACACTGTTAAATGGACTCATTCTGTAATAAATTTTTGCTCTCAAAAATGAGATGCTGTTGGTTTGTCGTTTGGCCTTGGAATTGCAGACGCTTCTAACTTCAACCATCTTTAAAAAAAAAAAAACTATTTCTAACAGCGTTCCTAACATGAATATTTAATGGGTACAGTTCTGCTGAATATTACCGTCTGGAAATGTGTGATGTAACTTCATGCTGTTTGTTCAGATTTGAATCTTTTAGCCTGTTTCTATGCAGTCTTCTGACTTGTCAGCGCATTGTGGTCCTCGTCAGTGTCGCATAGCGATTGGCTGCTCTTCCTCTGCGCCCTCTCTGATTGGCCGTCTGTGCCCGTGAGCCGCGTGACTTCCTGCTTTCCCTTTTCCCGTTATAGACGCTGTTAGACCTGGGCGCGTCTCCGGACTACAAGGACAGCCGGGGGCTCACCCCCCTGTACCACAGCTCCATGGTGGGGGGGGACCCGTACTGCTGCGAGCTGCTGCTGCACGACCACGCCCAGGTGGGCTGCATGGACGAGAACGGCTGGCAGGAGATCCACCAGGTACGGCTCCGCGCTGCGGCGCGCACCGACCCAGGGCCACGCTCGCCATCGCCGCCGAAACGAACGCTCGCGCGGTCCCGCCAAGTCCGTTACAGCGTCACCCCCCCGGCCGACACAGACACCCGCCCCTCACTCACGCGTTCGTCTCACGTTTCGTGACTCCTCCCACTTTTCCGCTGACATCACGCACGCAGCATTATCACTGCACTCACTGTTGCAAGTTTCGCACTGCAGCATACTGAAGAGTAGAGGCCAGCCCTGATTTCTTGGTAAGGAGGATCATGGGATTGCTCTGTGTTTGGCATACACAACACACGTCTAATTGAGAATCGGCCTCTGTGTTATACACCAGTGCTCCGAGACCTTACCCCCGCAGCCCACAGAGGCTGCTTCTGTGACACTTCCGTTAATTTATCACCCCTAAGTCCGCTGCACGCGCTCAGATGACATTTCCCGCAGCTGCGCGTCGGTCAGGAAGTCTCTCTAAATCACAACCCCCCCGAAAACAAAGTTCAGAGAAATTAAGTCCTGAGATGCATGAACTTAAGAGTCATTAGAGAGTTTGAAGGTTGAAAGTGATTTCCCATTCTAATCACGGACAGAGTATTAAAAGTTGCACTAAAATAAAAGGCGGTGAAATTGTTTGCGATGTTTTATGGGGTCTTCTCTGATGGCCCCCATACAGTTACGTAGCAAGCGCTCTGAACTGAAAAAACACTTGCACCAACAGTTGTGTGTTAGGCCTCAGTGAGCGCTCAGGTTGGCGCGGTTGGTGTTAGAGTTCTGGGGCAGTGGCAGTGGGATTCCAGTCAAGCCAGCATTTTGGCTTTTTTTCGGGCGCCGGTCGAACTCATTCTGTTGCCCTGCCAGTCAGTGATTGAGTGGGAGTGCGGTACCATCTGGAGGGTATCAGAACACAGGTCGGCACCGGCAGGTGGCACAGCCTGGCTTTAAACCTGCAATCTGCCAGATCAGAAAGTGGAAGCTCCCGGGCCCTCGCTCAGCCCGACTGGAGAAACAAATCTGGCAAAAACAGACAAACAACAGACAATCCTGTATAAAGGGTGTATCGATGAATTACCAATGCAACGTCGATTTCTCCACTGTGGGAACTGTCAGTGTTACCTTGCATTTCAAACCCAATTTGACAGTCTGGCCTTTAAATGTCAAATGGAGTCTCCTGCAATCCAACTGTAAATTGGTCTGTTTTTTTGTTTTTAACGTCCCTTTAATATGTATTAACAGAAGAAGATAATGAGTCATTTGGTGTTAAAACCGTTACTACGGTGATCTTGCACAAGTTGAACACATCGGTTCTATTCTGTTGCTGTTAAACCGTTACTACGGAGATCTTGCATAAGTTGAACTCATATGTTCTATTCTGTTGCCGTTAAATTGTTACTACGGTGATCTTGCATAAGTTGAATACATAAGTTCTATTCTGTTGCCGTTAAAACTGTCATTACAGCGATTCTGAATACTGTAAGTGGATTTGGTCGGCACAGCGATGGATTCTGTACCCACATTGCTGTGCCGATTGTTGAAATACCAGTTGTAGCACACTACATTTGTATCCTTTAACAAAAGATTTTACATGTAGTTTCTTTTGTCAGTATCCTGCTGGATAAAGAACCATTGTGTGCAATCTAAGCTCCTTGTATCACCCTGGAGGAAGGAGATAAAAAAAATAATTGGAACACACTTTGCACTCTCGTTTCTATTGTGTCATAAATACCAATATCTCAGATAATACGGGTGTAGTTTTGGATGGTTATTATGCTCTTGGTTGAATCTGAGTGCATAAAGAAAATTTAAAACCCGTGTTCGACGCAGTCGGGGTGCGTAATGAAACTCACTGTCAGTGCTTCCATCGCGATAGGGAATGAAACTGTCACGCCGGCACAGTTTACCGTTTATGCAGATTTGTTGCGAGTGCTTGCTTTAATGTAGCCATGACCACTACTCTTACCCCTAGGAACTGCCTCCGTTTTGCATTTGCCCATCTGTAAGGTGACTGGCTAAAATAAAGCATGACAGTTGAAGTGCCGCCTTCTTCACTGCTATCAAAGGCAGGATATTACAGCCGTTTAGAGTCGATGTGAAAATACTTTCAGCTGGGCTGAATTTTGCGGTGTAATTGACTGATCATTTTAAATCACATTGCTTAGGAATTCCTGAAAAGAGAATTTTTTCCATGACACATCTATGACTGTACCCTTAAGAAATATTGAACTAGGATTTCTTTCTTTGCTGGACCACAAAAAACATTTTTGCACAATTTGGAGCTGTGTGTATCGCCCTGGAGGAAGAACATGAAAAATGACTGGAACACACTGTGCTGAACGTTCCAAAATTAAAATCAGAGATGCCGCTGTACACATTTTCCCCTCAAAAGTATTTCAATATTTTTACGCAGTTCAAGGTAGCAGTGAAGCCAGGGGTGTGTGTCAACTGCCATGCCCACCATAACTGCCATAACTGACCATATAAGCGATCTGCAGCTCTTACTGCACCTCTGGTACTGTTGTTGAGCAGCAACCCAATTTGCATCCAAGGCATAATTAAAACGCTCTGCGCTTGCTTAGCAGACTTGGCACTAAGTGCCTTGCTTACTGATGCTGTGGCAGTGCTCCAGGAAAGGGCATTGAACCTGCAACCTTGGGTTACAAAGCAGAGTTACCAAACTGCAGCTTATCATGTAGATCGCTAAACGCCTTTGTCTTTATTCAAAGTCGCTTTTGTTTGCCTGTCTACTGAAACATTATGCGATTACAGGGAGCCATTACTTCATTCACATATCAATGCGTGTAGAAAGTCCCATTGGCATTTCGTCACCGTTTTCACAGTTAAAGCCCAGTCATCTTGGCTTCCTTGCTCAGATGTCCCCTGTATGGAGAATCCTGTATCTCCTTGGTATTGGCCTGTTCCCACTTCATTTCGCCCAATCAGGGGCCTAGCTAGGAATTATTGACCCCCTAAAAGAATATTGCTCTGGCCCCCCTGTCTTTAATAAAATAAATGTAAATTTTTAAAATCTATGCTCCCCCCACCCCCCCCCCCCCCCCCCAAGCTGTGGGCCCCTCAAATCATTACCAGCTCCCACCCTGCTAGCTGCTGCGCTGTGTTGGGGGCCAAAGTACTTTTACTGCAGTAGGAAAAAGTACCTTGACACCCAATAAAATAAAACAGATTTGTTGTGTTGGGTACCAAGGTGGTTTTTCTTAGTGCAGTTTTGCACGCTACAGTCCAGTTCATGCACTGGTCATTCCTGTGCCAGTTGAGGCCACAGCAACCTCTCAGTTTAGACTGAAGCAGGGATCTCAAATCCTGGAGGGCCGCTGTGTCTGCGTTGGAGCAGCGCCTGAGATTCCGACCGCTCGTTCCAAATCGGGAGAGAACATAAATAATGGGGGAATACAGTTTTTAATAGCTTTGTTAACTTACAGAATTACAAAATAGGAGGTTTTTCACACATACACGAACAACAGTAATGGTAGCAATATTTACATATATTTACGATAATTATCAGTGCTATAATAAAATTAAAAGAATGATAAAGAATTAGTTGTAAAGAGGAAGAATTCTGTATAAAAATACCAGAGAATTGGTCCCCCCCCCCCCCCACTCCCCTTCATCCTGTTCCTCTTATCCTGTACGCGATGCCATTTTAGTGAGGCACAGGCAAATGCAGACCTATCCAACTTAACTTCTTTCTGTTTAATTCGATTTAGAGTTTTCTTTTCCGGTGGAGAAAGAGTAATTTTTTTTTTTTTTTGCCATAGCTCATTTTACACACCCCGCAGCAACAAGGTTGACACTACTGGTTGCTTAGTAACGCAGCTAGATAGATGTACTGTACAGTTTTATACAATAAGTAAATGATGTTGTCCTGAATTGAAACTATTGACCGGTTTCCTTCCATTGTGTTGTTTGCAGACAAAAAGTGTAAAATATTTCTTGTTTTCAGCCGTGTATAGTGGTATAACAGTAAGTTCTTTGTTTTCCTGAGAAACGTATTGTAATAACGCGTTACATAATAGAAGCATTCAAAATAGACAGCTAATGGAAATACATTTATATAGAATTTTTATTATGGTAAAAGGGAAGGGGGGAAGTTCATTGAAAGTGCCAAATTCAGATTGGGCAAATGTGTCTGGAAAACACAGATAATTCTGAAACAATTTTCTGTGAAATGGAATGCATCCAGTGCAGATTAATGGACAATAACTGCTGATTGTATTTTATTGTATTTTGTTGAAACCTTGGGCTCGGTTTGGGATGGGATCACCCCTGGGTCAGACTACTGAGGCCAGATTGTGAAGGCACATAACAAAAGAAAAGTATTTGTGTGTTTCTCACAAAAATTTCCATTCAAAACTAATAATAATAATAATAATAATAATAATAATTGTTATAATTATCATCATTATCAGCCCCACCATCATCGTCATCACCACCGCCGTTATGGTGGGCGTGGTGGTCGATGTTAATGATGAAGAAAACAACAATCGTAGCAAATAACGGCTTTCCCTGCTGAAACCGGTTTTGTTCCTGGTCCTCTCTCTCTCTCTCTCCGTTCTGTTAGAGGCCGTACGTGCGCCGGTAGTCATAGAGGAGAGAGAGTGGGCTGAGAGAGGGCCTTCTTTTACGTGTAGCCCCTCCCACGTGATCCGGAGACGAGAGCAGCGCAAACTGCCAATTACCTGCTGAGCTGTCGGCGCTCCGCGTCACGTGCACGGCTTGCGCACGTGCGCACCCGGGATGACGCACGCGAGCGCACGCGCTGCGCCGTAAACGCGTACGCAGAACTGGCACACGCCACCCACATACAGTTACACGCGCGCTCTCTTCAACACGCGGAGCCTGGGGGGGACGGCCTCTCAATTGCGTGATTGAACAGGAAGTCGGCTCCCCCGCTGGCCGGTGACTCAAACCGTCCAGTTCCTGTTTTCCCGTCGCCATGGCGACGGCGCTGTATGCTAATGAGGCGTGTCGAACGCACAGGGCGCTGCTGCTACGGTACAGTGCAGCACAGTGCAGATGCTTGCTAGCGCTGTGGCTAACGACGGGCCTGCGTGCCGTCAGCAGGCTAGCTGGCTGCGTGCCCGGCCCTCTCGCCGATGCGCTGACTCGCTCGCTGATCAGGGGGCGTGACGGGATTAAAGGGTGTCGGATTACGCCCGATGACACGTGCGCTCGCGGGCGCGCCCGTTGACCTCCCGCTGTAAGATGGGGGACGTTTTAATCGCGACCGCGCGGAGACCGTGCGCAGCGACTGAAGCCTCCGCTCTCTCCCCCGCAGGCCTGTCGCCACGGACACGTGCAGCACCTGGAGCACCTGCTGTTCTACGGGGCGGACATGAGCGCGCAGAACGCCTCGGGGAACACGGCGCTGCACGTCTGCGCGCTCTACAACCAGGTAAGCGCTGCGGGAGCGAGAACGGGGGGCGGGATCCATTTACGCCTGAGCGGTCTGACGCTGCGGGAGTGGGGCGGGGGCCGGAGCCGTCTGAGAACTGCGTGCTTGATCCGGAAGGTTCTGGGGTTCCTGCAGATCCCAATCCCAACCTACTAATCCCAACCTCCCAATCCCAGCCTCTCAATCTCATTTTCCCAATCCTAATTTCCCAATCCCAACCTCCCAATCCTAATTTCCTAATCCCAACCTCCCAATCCTAATTTCCCAATCCCAAACTCCTAATCCCAACCTCTCAATTCTAAAGTGGCTCAGGGCAGAAGAGGACTTGTAATGACTCCTCTCTGGTGTCTGCTTGCAAATAGAAGCCAAGTCTTTGTCTGAAACCATATGAGGATTGGCTAGTAATGATGAAGGCAGGTATTGTCGTACCTCCACCACCCACATAGGTCTCTGACAGACAGAAGATTGAAACTCATGAGATGGGAATTAGGTTTACAATGTGGAATTGGAGTTCAGCTTTCTTATACGCTCTTCAGTCAGGGCCTGCATGTGAATTCTTGCCTTGGCAGTGCTAGTGATTTTGCTCATTTGTGTCTGCAAAGAATGACCTCATCGCGAGAGCTTCGATTTGGCAGTCACTGTCAGTTCTTTCGTACTTTTAATGCTTTCTGTTTCACAGAAAAGTGTTACCAGTGCCGTGGAAGTGAATTGACGGTTAATTGATTAATCACACAAAGCAAGTTCCCATTAATTTGTCATAATGTTATTGGTATTTATGAGATGGTTTAATGGGTGAGCCACTTCACTCTGATTGATCTGACAGAATAGATTTTGCAGCTTCTGAGACAAAGCTGTCGGATTCATGCTTAGGCTAAATAAATAAATAAATGCATGAACATTTTTTTTAGCTAATGTAAAAAACTCAAAGGTATAATTTAAAAATATTCTCCATTTTGCTCATCGTTGCATTCGGCAGTGAATACCACATTGACTGTGGGCATAAGGGCTAGCGGTGGTACAGTAAGTCTGGGATAAATTGGTTTGAAGAGCTGGGCTGCCTGTGAACTGTTACACGCTTGACTGGTTCCACACTATAATGGCCAAATTGATGTAACGGGGGATAAGCTGAGGTTTCTCACCTTACAGATACATTTTAGTCATCAGAGAGAGATTTCATTGCAGCAGTTTTGGGAGCTGACCTTATATTTGTTTTTTTCTCTTTCGCTTTCTGTCTCGGCTATCTTATTTACCTTCACCTCTCTCTCCCTCACTCCCTCTCCTTTTCTTTTTCCTTCTTTTTCTTCAACCTCTCATCCTCTTCTCTCTCTCTCTCTCTCTCGTTCTCTCCTTTAAGGGAGCAGCCAGTATGTTTGTGGCAGTGTCAGAGAGCCGCAGAATGGATGTCGTTTCCTTTAGTCCCAGATGGGTTTTCCTGTAGTACACACTCACACACACACACACACACACAAACACACACACACACACGCGCACACACACACAGGCCGTGAGCTTGAACACTGTGTACAGAGCTCCAACACACCGATCTGCTGTGTGCGCTGTGCCAGACCCTGCTGCCCCATCTCAGCTCAGCATAACATATGTCCTGTGTCACATGACCATGTCAGGGCATTAGTGCCCAGGTACATCAGGGCATTAGTGCCCAGGTGTGTCTGGGCATTGGGGCCCAGGTGGGTGTGGGTTTTAGTGCCCAGGTGAGTCAGGGCATTAGTGCTCAGGTGTGTCAGGTTGTAAATAAGGTTGTAAGTTCATGCTGCAGACGCACTGCTCTCTCAGTGTGTAAATAAGGTCGGAAGTTCTTGTTGCAGACGCACTGCTCTCTCAGTGTGTAAATAAGGTTGTAAGTTCATGCGGCAGACGCACTGCTCTCTCAGTGTGTAAATAAGGTTGTAAGTTCATGCGGCAGACGCGGTGTAGCTCTGTAGCGGCTCAGTGGCAGATGGGAGAGCTGTGTGGCTAAGTTACGCTGGGCCTCTTTGTCCCCCGACACCTCCGGTACCGCAGATGGCCGGTCTGGAGGCAGCCGGGGTGAGACGTTCTCTCATTCCTCTCCTCCTTCAGCGCAAACGAAAAAATCTTCTCTTCGGGAGCGCGTCGAGCGGGCTCCTCGAAGCTTTCGTCGGCGCGGAGGTAAAAATTGATTTGTGTTATTGTCGCGGGGGCACAAAGGCACCTCGCAACAGTCAGGCATTTGGGTAAAACGCTTGATCTTTTCCCATCGAGAGAAAACGAAAACCTTTTTTCCCCGCGTAGGACGGCTCGGCCGACTCTCAGCCCCTTTGTTCCGGAAAGTGACGGAACATAGACACCGATCCACGAGAAACGGCGCGGTTGGGTTTTTTTTTTTTTCTTCTTCTTCTTCGGTTTTTTTTTTTCAGAATCGATTTTCAAAGCCGCCCTGCGCGATCAGGAAGTGTTTTTCCGATTGAGCGCCGGCCCGCGCGGGGCAGACGAGCGTGCCGCGGGTCTAGAGATGAGTCCCCGGGGTTCCCGAGGGGGGGCACGGATCACCGTGCACTCCCTCTGTGATTCCCAACGCGTTGGTATGGATCCCGCGTCCCTGCTGGACTGCATCCTTTATGAACCGCCACGCTGGTTGATTGACTATGTGAGAGAGTGGTGACAGGAGCCTAATTCGGGGGGGGGGGGGGGGGATCAGAACAAAAGCGATCTGTGTGAAACGAGGGCCGGTGGAATGCCAGCTAACCATCGATGAGGGATCAATACCGGCAGCACGCAGGCTGGAGCAGCTCGCCCCCTAGAGGACATAGTGGAGTTCCGCGACAGGAAGGGTCAGATCCCGCGATGACAACGACCAGTACCAGTTTTGGAAATCCTCCTGATTGGTCCTCTCAGCGAGATTCCATCACCCCCCTCCCCGCCCCATCACGTTACAGACGATGAGGAGAGTGGCCGATAGACCTGTATCTCAGAAACGGAGAGCCACATCTGTCCCTCTTTTCTTTGCCAGATGGCAGGAAAGCAATCGCCCCTCCCCAGGTGCAGTTCCACCACAATTAAGAGGCCACTGGATGTAAAATAAACCTTAATACACGTGTTCAGGAAGTCGATTTCCCTGCCTGTGATTCGTCCCCTGGCAGCAGCGTTTAATTGGACAGGACTTCATCCCTCCAGAGTACGTGACTCTCAGTTATGCAAATGGACCTGTTTGATGGCGAAGTGAATCTGAATAATGCATGTGGACAGTGCATGTAGAAATGTAGACAGCTGGTTGAGGAGCCTGACAGACTAACGGACCGGCTCCCAGAATGCAACAGCACAGAGCTTTTCAATCCAAATTACTGTAAATCTGCCAGTCAATGCAACTACTGGACATCTGCTGCCAAAACCGTGAATTTTCTTTCTTTCTTCTTCCTCTTCCTCTTTTTCCCCTTCCTGAGGATGACTTGAGATAAGCAGTAGACCAGTTAGTAGTAGCCGCTGTGCTGTAAGTCTTCCCCCCTCTCTCCAGTTCTCCCTCCCCCAGATCCCAGGGAGGGCAGATATGCTTGTACCAGTGTGCTGTTCCCCCCCTCCCCTCTACATGGATTTACATGCAAAAGCTTTCGTTCGCTGCGTCTGTTTTTATCCGCCGTTCCCAGTGGACGTTCCGCCGCTATTCGTTACAGTCCGCTGACAGTTGGATTAGCTTTGCACCGCGTCTGCCAAAGAGCGATAGTTTAAGTTTTTATTCTTGTTTAAGAATTGTTTTAATTTTGTGCTCTCTAAGCGCATCAGATATTTCGATATTGTTATCATCGCCTAATGTCTTTTTTCTTAATGGTTTTTATTATTTTTTTTTTTTTTTAATGTAAATGTGGATCATTTTATGATGTGCTCAGTGGGAAATTTCTGGACTGTGACCAGGGAACATACAGTATGTTCCACATGCACTTACGGACTGAATGAAGAGACGAATATAATAATGCACAGCATGTTCACCTCTGGGACCTGTACCCCTTAAGCCTCAGGCAATTTCTGTTATGGCAGTTTGTTCCATTTTTGATATTAAGCCTAAAATATTGCAGTCGTTCAGTAGCTGATCTTTTCTGATTCTGCCAGCTCTGTGGTCCTTGTCATTATTTGTGGCCACAAGAGGGCAGTGTTCGCATTCTTTGTTCTTTGCAGCTCGATGAACAGGAACTGGAACAAGCTCTGCTGCTGTGCTATTTTCCCACTCTATGGTGTTTATACTGCTGGCATGCAGTGGTGATATTGCACTGTGCGTTTCACCGTACTGTATATATCATGTGATGCGGTTTCTTGTAATTTCATCATCTTTCATTTTTATGTCCAGTGATTTAATGTGGGGTATTAAATCCCATGATATTTTCCCATTTCGGGCGGTAGGGCTTCATTTCTTTAGCAAAACTGTAGTATATAGACTTTTTGTCATTTCCCAGCATGCCCCATGTGTCAACAAGGGTCTGCGGAAGTGTACTGCAGCGACTTGCGAGGAAGATCAACCACTTGCGTCACGTGACGTCCTTATTGTCCTAGGCTAGAGTGGCTCAGATCGTCACGAGGAAAAAAACTGGATCATGGGAGCTAAAAAATTTTTTAAAAACTCCATCTTTTATTTAACAGTCGGCTTTGAGTTTAAAGTTTGAGGCTGCTGTCTGTGACTGCTTCACAGTCGTCTGTGACTCCCCTGTTGCCGTTTTTCGTGCTAGCGTTCCGCTCCGCTACCTTCTCTTCTCACGACTGAGTCCCTCAGCGCTCAAAAAGTGCCAAAACTGATAGTTTCTGTTTTGCAATGGCTTCTGGTTATGGGAAATTTCACCAGCTGAATTGTTTTCTCTGTTGCTGCTATCAGGGGAGGAAGGTTGCTCCCTTTAGGTAGCGTAATTATATCAAATTATGGTTACAATTAGATATTACTGTAAGTGAGGTGGATAAAGTAGTGGGTTTTTTGTTGTTTTTTAGAAATAAGAATTCATTTTTTGCAGACCTTCTTAAGTTAAAAAAAAAACTTTTGTTTTTGGGCTGAAATTGAATGTATGGATACTGCAAAACTATGCTGCCATCATATCACTGAACTTGAAATCTAAGTTCAAGGTTTTTTTAAAAAAAAAAACAATTTCAATTGACTGAAATGCATCATTTTGCATCTTGGAAAAACCAATTAAATTTTGCCCTGAGAGAAAGAATGGGTCTCAGTGAGACGTTGATGATCTCCAGTAAAATGTTTAATTATTCGCATATTTTTGTCTAATTACTTTTTTTTTTTCAAGGGCTTCGGCAGGAACAAAATTATCACATTACCCAGCATTCCTTTTTTAAATGAAATTTTTTGTTTTTTTGGTGTTTTTTTGTGCGTATAACGAAAACTGTTCTTTCACGCTAACTTCGAGGGTCATTTCAAAATTGTTTCATGCCAATGGTGAACTTTACTTGTGTATTTACGCCATTTCAAACACATTCAATATAGGTATTGAATAATTTTATTTCCACTGTGTATTTTCCACAACCGTGTCTTTAATTCTGCTCCACTGGCAACTTATTTAAAGTGTACGCCTATAGACAGAGGTGGACATTCCAGGGGTCAGAAAGTAAATGTCCTGCCGTGTAACTTCATCCACCCCTGAACTCAGCCAGCTGATTTAGCTCCACCTCCTGGCTGAAGAATGGTGCTCCTTAGCAAATCCAGGAGACTGGAACAAAATCCCGGGATGAACTTTTACTTTCTGAACCTGGATTGTCCACCTCTGCCTACGGATGCTGCTGTTGCCAAGTGAACTTTAGAAACATAAATTAGACCGTTTCACTCTCGTCTCGTTGGGACTCGGCCGCGATCACGTCGCCCGTTTAAGCCCGGGGGCGCTGCCAGCGCCTCTCTGCGTATTTCCGTAACTAATGGTCCACAATGCGGGGCATTCCTTGCCCTCTTATTTTCCGTCCACCTAAATGTGCCAAAGCGCCACCTCAAACACCGGTGCAATGCCAGGAAGAAATACATTAATTACACGCAGTTTTCACTGCGTGAATATTTCATGTCATCGTTATTTATTTGCCGTTATTTAATCGAATGATTGCAAGAGCGGAACTGGCTTTGAGCTCTAATCAGAAATATATCAGTTAAGTCCTCCAAAATCAAATGACTGATATATCGTGATACTGTGATATTTTATATAGTGCTAGATGACTGAGTTAGCTAGTTATTGACAGGTTGCTAACTTAACGCTACACCGCTATGATACTTTGGTTTTGCGGTAAAAGAATTCCTCTCTGCCTCTTTTCCAGGATAGCTGCGCCAGGGTCCTTTTGTTTCGAGGGGCGAACAAGGAAATAAAGAACTACAACAACCAAACGGCATTCCAGGTAAGATGCACTTCCTACTTTGTGCATTGAATTCTGGGTAAATTCTTCTGTCATTAAAAATAGTGAAATGGAATAGATTAGATAGGTAGTGATTTGTTGACTAATGTGTTTTGACCAGAGGCGTCCATTTAGAATAATTATTTTATTAAATATAACTTATTTTGTGCTCCCCCGAGCTAGTTAACAGCTCTGAAGCTGTTTCTGGCTGTTTAAGTACCACAGCCCAGACAGTAACCGCTATCATCACACAAACCGTGTAATAAGCATGTTATTACATTGCAATTACCAAGTTTTTCGCGTATTTGCAGACACTATGGTAAATGTGTACATTTCTGTAGATATTATGGATCAGTGCTTAGATCTAGGCTTGGAGTTGCTGGCTTTCTTGGTTTTGGGTTAGAAGTAGCAGCAAATCTAAGCGTAATATCGCATGTTATTGCATGAATCACATGCAATATCCCTTTTAGTGTTTACATGCATATTCCACACATGTCACATTTATCATCGCACCATGTTCAACAGTGTTGCAGCAAGTATATGAATAACATACGTAACTTGGTAATGCATAAACAACTCTGTGTATTTCAACAGTACTTTTATTGTTTACTATTATAAACAACTAATAGCATGTCATTACAGCAGAATATTACATGTTATCACCATGTAATATCCTGCTGAAATGCCCACTAGTGTGGCTTTCATTTTACGTAGTAGGTGCGTGACCTGAATTGCAACACATTCTATGGTCCTTGGAGGCCTTGCGATATAACTCATACTGTACATTCAAAGAGCCCTTGACTCTTGATTAGCATTTCTCCCCATAATGTTCTCATTCACATGTATGTGCCAGTGCATAACTGCTGCACATACAGTTCTATACATGATATGTGGCTGGGATTTTTTCTTTTTTTTCCCCCCCAGTGTTGGGGAAAAAATCTAAAGGGGACGGATGCTTAATTTTCATTCAGCCTCTGTACTGTTGTAATGTTCGCAAATGACAGAAAGCTTGCAGGGAGATATGCGGTTTGCAGTGACATTTAATTAGTGTTCGATAAAGCACGGTGGCATGCCTCTAGGGAGTGCCATTGACATTCCTGCTTTCTGCAGCATAGCTGTGAAGGGCTTTTGGCCTGATACCAGAAGGATGTTGGTTTTTATTCCAGCTGGAGGGGGGGAGGGGGGGGGGCTCTGCTTCAGTGCCTTTGAACAAAGTTCTTAACCTTCAGGTGTTTGGCTCAACAAATCGCATAATTTTTGAAGCGTGATTGTTGGCCAGATGAGGGGATCTGCTTGAGCAGCAACAGCTGATAGAAAGTCGGTCCTATGAGAACTACATTTCCCAGCTACAACCTGAGAACTACATTTCCCAGACTGATATTTTTGAGCAGATACTGTCCCTTCTGGGACAGGGCGCTGACGTGATGCCCCGGGGTGGACAGGCACGGATGGCAGGCCCCGTATGGATTGGAACAAAAAAGCAGGAAAAATCAGTCCTGCAGAGCAGATGTGGAGTTGCTCTGTTTCAGAAGGCTGCTTCCTTCTACCACACTGTAACTCTGAACTGACTGTGACCATTAATGATCCTACAGCACGCCATTGACACTGTTACTGGTGTTAACCCCACTCACCCCTCACTCCCCTCTCTGTGAATTGAGGAGGTCAAAGTTGATGTTCTTCTCTGAACTCGCAGAGGCCGTGAGGTTGGCAAGCCCAGCACGTGTTGGTCATCGCTGTGTTTATCCGAGAGTTTATTGTACGCTATGTGGAGCCGTTAATCAGTTCTCCTCAGATTCGAACATTTATTTTTTTCATGCTGGCTTGCTTTCCACTTTTAGACATTGTTTGCAAGTTGACCTCCGCATGAAATTGATGTTGACGCAGACTTCTAGGGCGAATCCGAGTTAATTTGTTTTTACATGGGGTGTGGAAGCCTGACACTGCAAAGTAACTGAACAAACGGGGAATTCATCCGACAGCTGGTATAATCAGCTTTTTAATGAGGAAAAGCCAATGTGTGAAAATTAATTGACCCTCTTGCGCAGAGTCCGGGTAAAGTGATTTATACAGAGGAAGGCCATGCAGTTGCCAGTGTGTGACTGTTGAGCCGAAGACATTTCTCTGGATGGTTACACAGTTATTTTTTGTCTCTTCTCTTGGTTTTTTTACAGACGTTTTAGGCTGCATTTACATGTTAGAGTAATTAGGGGCGGAGTTTTGCAGGCCATGTGATCTGACTCATGAGTGTAATTGGCCATGGTTTTTTCGAGAGTTCAGCCCACAAGAAGTCAGCACGGCTCTCCGAGCAGCCGGCGTGGCACAGATACCTGGCAGAACAGTGCGTGCTCAACACAAACACAGCGACTGTGGTTTTCATTGCTGCTGTTATTGAGAAACATGCACAAAAAAAAGGTACACTGTCTGTAACAAAAGCCGTCCAAATCAATGACAGGGCAGCTGTGAGTGAGTCTGTCCCTGGCGTACCGTGGCTATGTGTCAGGAGAGTACTGCAGAAAAAGGGACATGTTTGTTTTCGCGCCTCTTGTGAGGTACGGCATTTTATGGTTTAATTAAGTGCCCAAACTATGCCCACGTCAAACCATGAATGCTCCGTTCTCACACACACACACACACACACACACACACACAGGAGACCAGGATAAGCTGCCATTGTCAGTGTATTAGAATGATAGTGGTCCCATTGGAACGATTTTTAGTTGTTCGGGACTGCCAGTGGGGAGGATGAATGGGTCAGAAGTAGACAAGATGGAGGGCGGGGGGGGGGGGGGGGATGGGTCAGGGGAATATCTAACAACCTTCTCCCACAGGACCGATTGTTTATTCCTTTTTCGCTGTTGTGTTTTCTAGTATGACATGCTAATTTAATGGCCTTTAAAAACCTTCAGACATTATTGTGCAGCTCATCCATGAATACCATCAGGGAAAATGAAATGAAATTGTAGATACAGTGTACAGTGCCATTCAGTCTTAATAAACTGTCTGTATCTTTTATCTTTTCTCTCTCTTTTCATTGTTTTTTTTTTATACAGGTGGCTATTATTGCTGGGAATTTTGATCTGGCTGAAATCATAAAGATTCACAAACTATCAGATGTTGGTAAGAGACGTGTATTCATACATGTTCGAGCTCCTGGGGAATGTGAAACAGTCATTAACATTCATGCTTTATAGCTGTTTTGTGAGTTTAAGGTCACAGAACGTGGAAGAAATGATTAATTCAAGCAATAAATGCATTGAAATGGCAGCATTATAATGCAAGATAAGCACAGCACTGGAGATTATTTTAACCTGAATCAGGGAATAAAAACTGTTTTAGTCATAGCGCTCTTTTTGCAGAGAGTTCTCCGGAGCCTTTGGAACTTGTAATGCTTGCTGGCAAAAACGTATTTTATGACACTTCAGATTAAAAAACGGTTTGACACTGGATCAGTGCTTAACCAAACTCCTTAGAGCAGCACGGGAGCCTGTACATGGAGCGCCCTGCTGAGCAGAGATGGAAATCTGGCAAAGTCTCATATTCCGAGCTCATATTCCCTCTGACAGGTAGCGTGTGGCCAAACAGATTTACCGGTATATATACTCTATAAACACACACTCACAGATTCCAGGCATCATCTCAGCGAAGAAAAAAAAACAAAAAAACGTCCGTGTTGACGGCGCTTTGAGAAATGAAAAGCGGGGCGCTCTTCGTTCCTCATGACGCGTTCCCTGTACCCGGCGAGCAAATTTTTGGCGCGACCGCGGCCCGGTGATGGATCGCCCCCTGTCAGAACGGAAACCGCGCCTTCGGGACCCCCGCGCTCCCACCTAATCTCAGACGGCGGGGCACACGGGTTCGATTCCGGTTGGCCCCGCCGCCTCTACCACCACCACGGCGAGGAGGGGGCGGCTCATATTTCCTTATTCCGGCCGCCGCCACTGTAACGTAATGGGGCCCGGGGCCGCTGTAGACAGCTCCGGCGAGGCTGAGGAATCCCTTCCCTCTGCAGCGGATCATCTGGAAGATTATAGCGGTTCATCATCACACCCCCCTCACCCCCCCCCACCCCCCATCTCCAGCCCCCCCTCGCCCTCCCCCAGAAATGCTTTCCCAAAGGTTTAGTCTTACGAACACCTTCCGTGCTATCCCTGCCAGAGTTTTTTCGCTCTGGCGATCGCCGCCTAATCCATCACGCGGGCGGGTGCTGCTTTTTTTGCGGGTGTGACTACAAGCACCACCCCCCCCCCCCCTAGAATGAAACTGGAATATTGGACGGCATACAAGAAAATATGTTTTTTTTATTCTTAAAAGGAGTGTGGTTGGAACAAGATTTTTATTACGATTGTGCTCGAGGAAACAAGCCCTTTTGTATTATGCGGCTCAGATGGTTAGCCTGTCTGTGGTACGTGCTCTTGACCCTCATGGATTCTGATGGTGTGCGGGATTGTGGGATACGCTCTGGGAGAAGGTCCCATACCACCCTGCGGGAGAACCACACTATGGAACCTGTCTAAATGAGTAATGCTTGGAAATCCTGGAGCACTCGCAGCAATATAGCACATACAATTCTGCATTCCTGGATAAGTACCAAGATGCATATACACCAGTACTGACTGTCTAGAAGTTCAACAGTTTTCATGTAATTTCTTGTTATCACTTCAGTGCTTTTGCTCGGACCAGACTAATTAACTGCCTTAAAAATAGTGCCTTGTTCTAGGTCAGAGGTCCTCAATCTCATCCAGAGATGGCCGGTGATGGTGCAGACTTCTGTTTGAACCAAGCAGTAACAGTGCTGATTCATTAACCACTAGAGTATTTGCTAAGGACCTTGATTAGTAGACTCAGGTGTGTAAATGCTTGGTTGGACCAAAATCCTGCACCCACACCAGCTCTTTCTCGATAAGATTGAGGACCCCTGCTTTAGGCAGTATGTGCCAAATCAAATCTTCCTTTAGGAATCATGTTTGCTGTGCAAAACCAATGTTTGGTATCTCAAATTAAAAAAGAAGGGTGATTCCACACACTGTGGCCTATTTAAATGTTAAATATATTAAACGGTTGTAAAAGTATTATCACTGGGGGGCAAACATAGTTCCATTCAATTTGTTTCACTGCTCTATTCGGCATTTTAGATGAAAAAAACCTTTGGCCTAAATGGACCTTCAGACCTTGCCAAGATCCAAACGCACGCAGCTCTCATCTGACCGTAGAACCTGATCCTCTTAGCAAGTGCATTTCCAGGTAGAGGAAGATCTCAAGCTTGCTCAAGGCTCTCTCATTTTATCTTACTGAAAATTCAGCAGCACTTTGATCTTTCTACAATTGTGCTGCGGCAGCTACTAATTAATAAGGCATCCCTACATGCAGTCGCATATTAATCAACAACACATTAACTAGCGTTTGCTAATATCAAGTAACCATCATCAGTGTATATTTAATGATATTGCAATAATATATATGTTCCCTCCATTAAGCAAATAACATCCCAGCATGCAAAGGGACATGCATAAAAATATTGGGCAGGCCTAGTTGCCTATAATTATGGCTAACATGGCTACCACACATCCGACATATGGGATTCTGTTTGCTCATCCATTAAGCAAATAACATCTCACCATGCGAAGGGGCTTCAGATCATTGTTTCCACTTTTTTGGCCACTTCCTGTATCTTCACTACCATCATTAATACTACTGTTATTGCGACTGCTGCTGCTAGTATCTTCTCTATGAGTGTTACCACAGTTAGTAGTACTGCTGCTTATCTTCACTGCTACTCCTACCACTTGTGTTAAAAATACCACTGCTAAATCGTCACTAAATACTGCCGCTTATTTCATCCCCATCAAACCTACTCCCACTGTTACTATTTATTACAAAGCCTGGGACATCTACTACTAAAAATTTTAGCAACCGCCACAAGCATCACTGTCACTACTGTGGCTATTTATCTGCTGCTTTCCACTGGGTTATGCAGTAAAACCTCAGAGGTGCCAACGTCATGGTTACAGGCTGACCTGTCAATCAAATGGGTCGCGAGAGGAAGGTGATGCGACTGTTCAGGCTTCATCTCTTCCTCGTCTTCTCAGTCGGACATGCCATCGTTCCGCTCCGCTCTTCCTCTTCATTCTTTTAAGACTCGGTGGAAGAGCACCACCTAGTGGCCCCGAAACCGTACAGCAACCTCTGACGGCCTCCTCTTTTCTCGACTGCTTTTGCTTCCCGGTCACTCGTGCCCTTTCCTGATTAAACTCTCTGACAGATCTTGTTTTTGAAGTGTGGCAATATATACAGTACAGTCTGCGCTTCCTAATCTGAGGGACCCTTTTTCTCCCTGCCGTCGCCGCGCGCGATAAAGGTCGGGGGTTAAGTTACAAGCGCGCGACTTCTGACATTTCTCTCAAAGCGAGTCCTGACATTTATATTCTTTTATTTCCAGTTGGTTACTTGAGCTGTGAAAACAGCTTAATGTATTAGCCTGGGAAAAAAAAAAGCCTTTCATGCATCAGGTTATAATGGCACTCCGGCACCGCCCTGTAATTCCTCTCGTGACCTCTGACCTGATCGCTTAAGGCAATCCATAGATAGGGGTGAGATGTAACCTTTCAGTCTCTCAGCCCCAGTGCTGCTCGCAACTCTATTGGTTGATTGCGAAAGCGAATAGTCCTGTCGGTGTGTATGTAAAACATTGTGTCTGTCCTTCTCAACATTCCCCGATTCTGGTTTTTTAAAATGATTTTTTAAATGGTAGGATTTTTTTTGCTTTCAGTTTTCTAAGAGAGGGTGTAATATATCTTGTATCCGTTCTCTCAAACCTTATTCCAGGACTTGTGTGGAGGAATCCCAGTGCAAGCCTGGGGTATATCCACACAATAAGGTGAAGACAGGGGTGTCCAATCTTAATCCAAAAAGGGCCAGTGTTGGTGCATGTTTTTGTTTTAGCCAACAAAGACACCTGATTCAGCTGATTAACTGATCACGGTCTTCAGTCAAGACCGCGATAAGTAGAATCGGGTGTCTTAGTGCTGGGCTAAAAACCAAAACTGTGCACCCACCCCGGCCCTTTTTGGATAAGCTTGGACACCCCTGTGGCAGAACCCTGCCCCAGTCTGGGACTGATCCACCCCTGTGCCCCCCCCCCCCACAGTGCCTTTCAGGGAGACCCCCTCCTACACCAACCGGCGGCGCGTGCTGGTTAGCGGGACCCTGGCGTCGCCCCGCTCGCTCCTCCGCTCCGCCAGCGACAACAACCTCAACGCGGAGGGACGCGGGCCCCCCCACTCGCCCGTGCCCTCCCTGCGCAGCCTGCCGCCGCTGGCGGGGCAGCCGGGGGGCGAGGGGGGGGCCGACAGCAGCCTGCAGAGCACCGGCAGCTCCCGCAGCTCCCACTCCCGCTCGCCCTCGCTGCACCGCGTCCAGGAGGAGGCCGACAAGCTCAGCCTGAGGAGGCACGCCCGCGGGAGGCTCAGGTGAGGAGGCCTGCGCCGCCGACCGAGTAGCTTTCTCCTCTGACCTTTCACCTGCTACTGTTCCTTTTACTTGCTGCTGTTCCTTTCTCCTGCTACTTTTCCTTTCATCCATTACTGTTCCTTTTACTTGCTGCTGTTCTTTTCTCCTGCTACTTTTCCTTTCATCCATTACTGTTCCTTTTACCTGCTACTGTTCCTTTCTCCTGCTACTGTTCCTTTCATCCATTACTGTTCCTTTTACCTGCTACTGTTCCTTTCACTCGCTACTGTTCCTTTCACCTGCTGCTGTTCCTTTCACCTGCTACTGTTCCTTTCATCCATTACTGTTCCTTTTACCTGCTACTGTTCCTTTCACCCGCTACTGTTCCTTTTACCTGCTACTGTTCCTTTCACCCGCTACTGTTCCTTTTACCTGCTACTGTTCCTTTTACTCGCTGCTGTTCCTTTTACTCGCTGCTGTTCCTTTCTCCTGCTACTGTTCCTTTTACCTGCTACTGTTCCTTTCACCCGCTACCTGTCCCTTCCATTAACCCACTAAAATTCCCTTCCTTTAACCTGATATCATTCCCTTCCTTTAACCTGCTATCATTCTCTTCCTTTCACCTGTCACGTCTGTCACCCGCCACGCATCTTTCTCTTATCCATTAGACTTTTAGCTGATTTCTCTGCTTCTCTTTTCATCTTTGTTATTCACAATTTCACCCCTTTTAAGTCTAGTCTTTGTCTTCCTCTGCTTCTTTCACTTCTAGTCTAGACTGTATCCACCCCTTCAGGTCTGGCCCACATTAATTGCTCCTTTCCATTATGGCCGTCTTCACCATCCTATTTCCTATTCTAGGTCAGTGCTCGTCAACCTTGTTTTTCTCTGCTCTTTTCCCCCTCTTTCTCTTTCCCTTCCTCACTTCATCTCCATTCTCTCCTCTTCCTTGCCTGGTCAAAAAGGAGCTGTTTTTTTCACATGTTATTTTGTAATGTGATCAGAAGCTGATGGATGTGTATCCAACCTTAGCAAGGTTTGCTGGCTGCTAATATGCTGTGAAAGTGCCTACATCACTACGATCACTGGATACACACAATTTTGTGGAGACACAAAATTGTCAACGCACATTCTGTTTAGCCCATGCTGTATTCTGAATGTAATGACTGGGAAAATTGTAATTTTATTACTTCTATTTCATGTTCACGAAAACTACTTTGTTTCAACGAATTAGCCACCTTGCTTAACTACATTAATAATATTTAGCCAAGACGACTTACTGCTAACTTTAAAGTGGCTAGCGTCCGCTCACCTACAGAGTGACTCAATCAAGTGATTCATGTTAATTAATTGAAGTAGTGAGTCTCATCCTTAAGAAATGACCAGGTGCACCATTGTATTTGTACTGTGGGTTTCCGGTACACAGTACAAGTACAATGTTGCTACACTGACGCTACTTTCATAGCATATATGTTCATTGGGAAAGGAAGGAAAATGGAACATTTGCTACTCGAGCTGTGCGACGGTGTGGAGCTCAATGTGAGGAGCACAGACGAACAGGAAGTACCTGAAGTTCTAGTGCCTGTGCTGTTTCTTTCTCTTCCTAATTCACAATTGATTTTTTGTTAAATTTTTTTTTTTTTCCTGTGGGCCGTGGTGGGAGCGCACGTCAGCACCAGCCCTAAAGCTCGGTGTCTTTCCTTGAAATGTGAAGTGGGGAGCGTGAAGTGGCGTCAGTCTGTGCTGGGCTCTGAATAAGGGACTGCCGGTTCAAGCTGTATGTGGCAAAGCTGTTGAATTGGCTCCTGGCCTCCTGCGTCATTAGTGCTGCTGCTGCTCCAGGATCATGGGCCAGAACCCCCCCCCCCCCAGATATGCCTCCACCTTCTCTCTCTCTCTCTCTCTCTATCTCGCTGTTTGCCGCTCTCCTTGCTGCTATCTATCTCAGCCGGGCTGTAGCCTTGGTAAACCAGCTGGGCCTCCGTCACCTGGGCACATTTTCATTTGTGAATGTGAGACTGAGTTTTCACTGAATCATCGATCAGTTTGTGTGCAGTGCATTCCTGGAAAAGAGGAGAAGTGTCCAACGTCCGTCTCAAAGAGCGAGCGGTTTTTTTTTTAACCAGAGGTCGACACCTCGCTGTGCGTCTATCGGCGATGGGCTTGAACATCAGGAACGAAGGACAACGAGCACACAGCTGCTCTACACTGCCCCTAGTGCGCGTTAAAGGATGGGCAAAGTGTCGCGACGACGGGGAATTCATCACCACGCCATTAAAAACAGATTGTGCCGAATGGCAAAACGAGCTGGCTGCCGTACGGGGGCCGAAGTGGGAGGAGCCGGTTGCCACGGACACGCATTTCACAGGGTCGGGGGACGGTAACGTTCTCCTGAACGAGCGGGCGATAGGTCCCAGGAGCCAATGAGAACAGGGTACCCAGATGGCCGCTGCTAATATCGATTGTCGCTGAGTCCAGAAAACTGTGCTGGCGCAATCCGTCATCCTGAAACCGGGCTCCTCGGTGATAGGTGTGGCCCCTTTTTTAACTTTAAACAAAGCGTAAATATGCTAACTTAGCTCTTATTGCGGGGGTGCCTCAGGGGGGACATCCGGGAGCCGAATAAAGAAAAAAAACCGTTACCGGCAGCAGATCTGCGATTTGTCTTCTCGCGCTACTTCGGGTCCGAGCTACGGGGTTGGTTATCCAGTCCTTCTCTAAAATAATAATAATAATAAGCGCTTCCTGGGTTGTGTAATTTTCGCGTTGTTCGCCGCGTTTTTAAACACGCTGTTTGGAGCTGAGAAAGGGCACCGTCACAGGTGACGCGTTCCACCGCCAAGAAGTGTCTGCGTCTCACTCCCCATCTCGCTCCCCGACAGCTCCCGCACCTGACCAGCTGCCATTTCATTATCCGATTGCTCAGAGCATAAACTCGCCCCTCTCTTCATTTTCTTAAGGACAGATACATTCCAGCGGTTTTGCTGATGAGGGGACTGGGAGAGGGAGAGGGGGTGGGGAAGGGGGGGGGGGGTGAGGGGGGGGGGGCTTTCTAAGCCCGTAGATATGATGAGGCGCCACGGCAGGATTTAGCGTTTGACATAATTTAGCCCAGCGGGAATTCGGGGCTGCGCTTTCATCGCTGGAAGAATACACATCCGCTCTGCGGCGTGTCTGCGTCATGCGTGCGCTGCATTCTGAGCGCAGGGGCTGATTGTTTAGAATATTACTCAACGAACGCATTAAAATTTTAAAAGCGGGACCGAATATCGAAAGAGACTTAATTGATTTGATTTTTCAATGACGCTCCTCCAGTTTCAATCTGCTCTGACAAGGCTCAGCAAAGGATGATGGGAAAACTGAACAAGATGAAACACCACTGAATGCCATTTGGCCCTGATGCACACGATTAAATTATTTAAAATTCCGCCGCAGAGACACATCACAGAATGAAGCCATTCCCTTTTCTCATGCCGTTCCACGTGGATTCTGGGATCAAAAGTACTTTGGGGGAAAGAAATGTAATTATGTTATTATAAATTATTTATGTAAACAGTACAGTACATTTACATTTACGCTTTGCAATGCATTGTCAGACTCAGAGGCTGCTGCAGAGTAGCCGGTGGTGTTGATTCATAGTGCAGCTGTTCTGTGGGGGGCCTGGGCTGGTGCAGGTAGAGACTCCAGGACCGCTGCAGGTAGAGACTCCAGGACCAGTGCAGGTAGAGACTCCAGGACCAGTGCAGGTAGAGACTCCAGGAACACTGCAGGTAGAGACTCCAGGTGCATTGGAGGAGTCGTGTTAATTACATTACATTACATTACATTACAGGCATTTAGCAGACGCTCTTATCCAGAGCGACTTACATAGCATTTTACATTGTATCCATTTATACAGCTGGATATATACTGCCATTTCGGTTAAGTACCTTGCTCAAGGGTACAACGGCAGTGTCCTACGCGGGAATCGAACCTGCGACCTTTCGGTTACAAGCCCAGTTCCTTACCCACTGTGCTACACTCCGTCCTACGTGTTAACTCCTCGGGACAGTGACAGTGCCTGCGTCACGACACAATGGAGGAAGTCAGACCTCTATTCATGAGGCACAGCACTTGTCAAAGAGACCAAGGGCTATCACACCCGTGGCTGTGCATAAAATGTCATCACTCTTATACCACTTCATTTGCATATGTTTGATGGATCCAACCAGATGCTTTCTTTGTGTTTTTGTCACAGAAGAAACCCCCCCCAGTGCCTTTTCAAAGCCATCCCTGTTCTGTCATCCCTGCTCAGAACCGAGAAAGGGAAATGTGTATTACTGTATGAATACGTAAATACGAAGATAAGTAAATACGAAGATGTGCCCCTCGGTTGTAGTGGAACAAAAGCTACACTCGAGCAGAAATTAATTGCAGTGACCTGTTGCTGACAGATAATGCAGCAGTGCACAGTTTCTGTGAATGGTTTGCTGTAAGGACACCGTGTCCTAGCTGATGACATCACACTTCTCTCAGATGCTGCAGAAACTCTGGCAATGTTGTCGGGCCTGAGGAGACAATAATGGCTTGATGTCTTTGACACCGGAGGGACTTGTCTCTCCCTTCCTGTGATGTGGCAGGTGCCATCCACGTCTATCAGTCAAAAGACCTGCTGTCAAAGCTGGGTGATGCAAGTCAGTCTACCGATACTACATAGAATCTCTCTGAAGGCCAATATATGCCTTTATAGCAGGACCAATGAATGCAGCAAACAACACCAGTCAACCTTAACTGCGTAGGCCTATGGGTGAGGCCACCACTGTCCGTGGACTGAAGTTCATAGTAAGTTTGTTTTAAATTTAAACATACGGTTTTAGGCAACACAAATAGAGAGGTGGGGTAGTGTGAGAGAGCTGCAGGTAGAGAGACAGGTGCGGTAGAGGGAGAGAGGTGCAGTAGAGAGAGGTGTGGTACAGAGAGAGAACTACGGTGGGCCAGCTGGGACAGCTCAACGACTTGGATAACGAGCTGAGCAGCATATGCGGCGAGGAAAGGATGGATTTGGCAAACATAGCGGAGATATCAGCAGCTCTGCATATTCTCTGCGATGGACAGGCTGCTGTCCTGAACTGCACAAAGGTTTTTAGCCGTCTGGGATGGGGACAGTGTTGTCTCACCAGGGGTGATGGACAGATACTGGAGGTGGGAGGATGTAGCTGGTTGGTAGAGCCACCTTAGCTTTAGCAAGACTGTCTCTGAGACGGTGGCTGTTCAAGACATCTGACTTTTATTTCGTGAGGCAATATGTTTCTTTTGTCAGCGGCAAAGAGAAGTAGCTGTGTGTCGTCGGCATGACAGCGGTAGGAGAAGGCAGTGTGCAGGTATCACCGAGCCGTGAGATTTAGCGATTTCGTGCATGGAAGAGGCCATGAAAACGATCCCTGTGGGAATCCCACGGTAATGCTGTGGGATTTCGAACTCGGGGCCCTTCCAGATTATCCGATGAAGAGCGATCGGTTGTGTACGAGGACGCCGATTTCAGTCAGCGCGTCGGCCGGCCGTATCGAACGCGGCAAAGAGATTAAGCAGCAGTCAGGACGGATGCCGGGGATACTGCATTCGCAGATTTGAGTGCTTCCAGTGCAGCGAGGAGAGCCGGCTTCGTCGAGTGGCTGGCTTTGAAGACGGGCTGATTGGGTCGCGGAGGTTATCCTGGGTCGGGCAATTTGTAAGATGAGTGGATTCAAGCTGTTCAGGGCTTTTAGAGAGGAAAGGGATGAGGGTTGAGTCGTTGGGAGTTTTTGACTGCAGATGGGTCCTAGGTTGTTTTTTTGTTTTTGTTTTTTGAGTTTTTTTGAGGGGGTGTTACCCAGGCCTGCTTGAGTTCACTGGGGAACACAACTGGCATTCAGCGAGGAGCAGAGGTCGAAAAATCCGGGCTCAGAAAGTAAAAGTCCTGCCCAGTATTTTGTTCCATTCACCTGGATTTGCTAATTAGCACAGTTCTTCAGCCAGGAAGTTGAACTAATCAGCCGGCTGAGTTGATGGGCGATAGAAACACATGTCAGGATCTTTACTTTCTCACCCCTGAACTTTCCTACTCTGGCGCGGAGCTGACCGTGGCCGAGGTGATTGGCAGAAGGGCAGAAGCGGAGGACTGTAGGCTTGGAGGCTGGGAAGATTGGCAGAAGGAGCAGTGGCTTAGGTGGTCATGAGAATGTGTTGGCGTAGCGTTTAACGGACTGCAGTTATTTCTGTTTCAAGGTAGGATGCAAAATCATCGGCTGTATGTGTGGAAGGGAAGGTGGGTTAAAGAAAAGGGAGAAAGCAGAAAATAGATTATGTGGGTTGTTTGTGCCGATTTTGATACTGGATTGACAGTTTGAAAACCTTGGCAGGTGAGACAGCTAAGGGATACAGAGGAGATGCTGATAATGATCCTGGTCAGTTTTTGGGCAGTTTTGTTTCCTTTTTTTCATTTGTGACGTTCTGCTGTTTGAGTCGGAAGTCACAATGGCTCACTTGTGTTAGTAACCAGATTTTATGTTAGAAACTCAATTTTGGGCTGTTTTGGGGTTTTATTTATTTGCTTTTGATAAAATGAAGACTCTCGCTTTCATACTGTGGGAATATTATTGCGGGATTCCAGCAATAAAATTTGTTTTGAGGCAATTGAATGTAGTTTGATGATTTTGACACGGCAGATTTTCCTTTGGAAGCTCGCTGATATTGTCCACGGCTGCCATGCTTTTGAGTAACAAGACCAGGTCAAAACCTAGTACATGGCTGGACTGGCCGACCAATGGTGTAACTTCGTCCCTCGGCCGACCAATGGTGTAACTTCATCACTCGGCCGACCAATGGTGTGACTTCATCACTCAGTCACTCAGTCACAGACATTCGCGTTTGTAGGGCTGGCCCCCGCTGTTGCGGTCCATCCAAAAAGAGTAAAAAGATTCATATTGAAGGCTCAGGCTCTCCAGTTCACAGCAACGTGTAAAACGAAAAATGTGTGTTTCTGGGTCAGAGCGACTCAGACTGACGGAGTGGGTCTCCTTGTCTTTCGGCAGGTTGCAGTTTGGGCCTGTCTGCACGCAGAACGCCAGAGAGCCGCTGAGGGGAGGAGGGTGGCTTTGAAGGTCGGGGCGGCGGGAGGGCCAGAGTGAGTCAGAAAGGTGTCAGAAAGCGTGGGACGCGTGGCGGTAACGGTGTTGGCGGGTCGCTGTGAGGAGGTATCCGCGGGAGGCGGAGTTTGACCTTGTCCGAGGTGGCGGCGATTGGAGAGGGGGCGGTGGAGGCGGAGGTTTCACAAGTTCCCACTGAAAGTCGCCATTGTTTTCGGGTGCCATTTTAGCCGGCCTACAGGGGAAGGGGAGAGCAAAGCAGAGGAAGCCACGGCCAGAGAGGTGGTTTGTTGGTAGCTTTTTACCACAATTCCCGGTGAATATGAGGTCAAGTTAGTATCCAACCTTGTGTTTCGAAGAGGGCTGGACTGGAGTGAAGCTCAACGGGTCAAGTAATGGAAGTTTCTAAAGCAGCCTTCTCTGGTCCTGCACCAGCAGTCCCAATGTAAGCTGTAGACTCCTTGGCATTCATGCAGTCCAGGCACAAATCTATTGGCGAACATGCTCTCTGACCGCAGTAAATCACATTATGGACTTTCGTAGATAGTCTCCCTTGTCTGAGGAATGGTAATTTCCTCTTAGCGTAGGCTGTCAGCATTAATTTTTATCTTTACCCCTCAAACGAATTAGCATTTCATTGACTTAGCGAAAGGCACTGAATCACTGACTTGTAAACCTTTATTTATTTTTGGAGCTGTTAATGCACAGCCCCGTACGCCGTGATTCATCAAAAAATGTGTCACTAGCCTAGATTTTTGTATTTTTTTGTTTAGCCCACGGTTGATAGCCGCGGTGTCCCGCGCTGAACCCAGGCGCTGTTTGTGGCTCCCGCAGCCCCTGTCCTGCGCGCCCCTTCTGTTTAGGATTTGATCTCAGCGGTTTTTAATTACTTGCCGTGGGGGGCGCGTCGTTTGAGTGCCGGGCGCGCCGCCGCCAGCGAGCCGGGGCGTGACGAGGTGAAAGAACACTCCCGGGGCGAGCTCCGCCCTTCCACCCCCCCCCCTCGGGCGGCCGGCCGGCAGTTGCGCCCCTCGCGTCGCCGTGGCGATCTGGCTCCCGTTTCCTTGGCGCCCGGCCCGACGGGCAGGAGAGCGAGCGGAGGCCCGTTGGCCCGAGACCCGCCCCCCCTCCCGGACGGACCAAGAGCAGCTGTCCCACGCGCAGGGGGAACCGGGGGAGTGTGAAATTGGCTACGCCGGCCGCCCCCCCCCCCCCCCGCGCGCCCCACCGCACCGGCACTGTGACGACACGCTCCTGCCTCCCGTCTGTGGACTTTCAGTACAGTGAGACCCGCCAGGGTCTGATTTAGCAATTATGGTCTGTTGATTTTACGAGAGATACAGGCTGTATTGGTTGGTGTGTAGTGTGTGTGCTCGTCCTCGTGTGTGCACGTGTGTGTGTGTGCATGTGTATGTGCGTGTGCACGTGCACACGTGTGTGTGTGTATGTGGCATAAAACCCTGCAGTTCTCTTTCTGATCCTATCACACCATCACTCCTCTGTGGTAACCTCCTATGGTACCGCCATTATATCATTCTGTAGTACCGCTGCGGCGGCTGGGAGGAAAGTTTCCATGGAGATGGAGACTGCAAGACAATGAAATTGGCTCCCTTGAAACGTGTCTTTATTAGAAGTCTCATGCGAGTTGTTTTCCAGTAGAGATGCTTCAGTCTGTTTACATTATACTCTTACTAGCATGTTCGAGTTCTATTCAACTCGGTTGTTTATTTACGCATATTTTCGTAGCCAAAAGCTACCAACCTTAGTCTGGTAAAAAATTAAATGTCTTTAAATCTTTCCAACCGAATCTTTTCAATGTTGGAAGACCCCACAGAGGAAATTAGTCAAATGACCTGGGTAGATTCTCCACTAACGCTGGTGGGCAAAAGATTAGACACGCACCGATCCATCAAACCCAGTCCAGACTTTATTCAGACTGGGCTTCGAGAGAAAATTCGGGAGTCGCCTAGTTCCCAAGGTCGGTTCCTTTGACGTTGTTCAAAACTTTTGTTCCACCTCTGCCTGCTTATCTGACTGGCTAGCTGTTTACTAAATAACTGAACATCCGTTAAATGCACTTTGCACTCTGTGAAGGGATCCAGTCGGTATATACCTGCCGGTATACACAGGTAAATGAGTGCTTAATTTAGTGTCGAGTGTCGTGAACGGAAAGAAACTCAGAAAGACTAATATTTGGGAATAACGGAGTGGCTGAGAGACACACTCAGGAGGAGCGGGGTATTTTTAACCGTTGAATAATAGTAGCGTCAGGGATTTGGTCCTGCGGGCTCGTTAGACGAGGAAGAGGCATCGCTCCGAGACGAGGACGAGGATGAGGACGGAGACGAAGCTGAGATCACGGGCTCTTTTACAGAAACCGCTTTGCAATTAGGAGGAGAAGCGGGACAGGTTTTGGAGAAGTTCTCCTCACCCCTGGCCCGGAGCGTGTGGTGCGGGGGCGACGGCTGCTTAGCAACGGGGCTTCACCAAAGCGAAATTTGCTTGAAATGTTAAATTGAATCCAAAGTCCAGACCGTGGTTAGGTGTACCCATTGCATCCAATCACTCGTTTTTGTCCTTTTTTTCTTTTTATAAATGTGTAGCACCCAACATGAGAGTGAACATGTTCGACTCTCACCCTGACTGCAATTTCCAACCATCTGCAACTGCAGCCACGGTCATGCGCAAACCCCCACTGCACATTTCGGGAGAGTGCAGACATCCGTGGTTCTCCTCCGAGACATATGGTGTCGCCAGCTGCTTCTTTTCACACCGCCGACCACAGCCAAGCTGGCATGAAGTGGAGCTGAAGGAAGGCCGTTCATATGTGGCTTAGACATGCGGTCCACAGGCGCCCGATTCACCAGCGGGGGGGGGGGGGGGGAGGGGGGGTTGGTGGTGTGCGATGAAATGCGGACCCCTAATCGCCCGTTCCCTTGGCGACGCAATCGCCAAACTGCGCAACTTGTGGGCGGAGCTACAGTACCAGCCCCAGTTGGCCCCGGCGCGGTCTGGATCCGATCCGAGACCATGCGGCTTGCCGTGGTGCAAGGATCGAGTAGTGAGCCCCACCCGGCAACGTCCGGTCGATTTTTCATGGCTAATTTTTAAATGTTACAGCCATCCAAACATTTTCCCTGGATTCGCTAGTTTTTTCTCCTCAGAAAACAGCCTTAACATGCTTGTGAATGGATGTTGGATGTTGTCCTTTCAGCAGCTGGTGTTGGGGCACTGAATAACCTGACAGTCTGGGTGTCCTGTCAGCTATACAGGTTAAATTCTACTGAATCATTCTGTTGATCGTTGCACAAGTATGTTCTCTTGGGAAAAGCTGCTCCCACTCTTGGCTCGAGAACAATAGCTCATCCACTCGACTGATATGTACCAAAGGTCATCTTGTCACAGCACTCTGTTGCTCTTGTACCTGCCCAGGCCTTTCAAACGCGTCATAGAAAGGCTTGTTTTAAGGCTCATTTAAATAAATATTTGGGAATGATTGCTCTCTTCTCAATGGATTTGGCAGTTAATATGTAATGCATTAGGTCTTACTAGTAATGGGAGTGCAGCATCCATCTGCTTGCTAAGACTTCATCCATCAATGTACCATGTTATTACTGCACCTTAAACCTTGTTTTTTATATAGAGGTGGAAAAATTTACTATGAAGCTTTTTGGTAAACACCTGTCTCTGTCTTCACAATGTGATTTCAAGAAACAGAACAAAGTAATGGTGTGCGTAGCTTGGGGTACCTTTACAGAGAAGATTACAGAGAAGTATTAAAGGAGAGGAATGATGGTGATAATGGTGGTCACCGTCCCTCGTGTCTCTCTCTCTTTGGTTCATTTCTGCTCCCTTTTCTGCTCATAGAGACGGGCACTTTCAAGTCAGCCCCGGGGTCCTTATTTTTCACTGTTCAGCCAATCAGACTCCATGTACGGGCCCCCTACTGGGCTCCACCAGTGAAAAGTCCATTAATTAGAGCACAAGTAGACCCAGGGCATGAGAGAGACACAGAACTAATGGCTTTCTACATCAAATAAATTAGCTGCCATAATTTGTAGCTACGGATGGGTAGAGTCAGATCTGCCCATCAGGCCTATAGGTGCCTGTTAAACTGCCTGCCCGGAGCTAAATGTTTTAGATCAAGTTTGGCGAAATAATGTAAATAGGTATAGAAATGTATGTGAGCACAATTGCCCAAAGCTCTCTTGTCATGTCAAAGACACGTTTAGATTTACATGTTAAACCATTCATCTTTACCTGAGTGAAAGATAACTTACAAAAGAACTAGATGTTGAATTAAGGATGCTGTGTGTTCACAATGCTGTCTTGCTGTCGTCTTTACACTATCCCGATTAGAAGGTATTGCCTCCTGATTGGTCCATAATTATACACAGGAGATTTAGAGACCACACAAAAGATGTGATACCTGATAGATGCCTGCAAATATAGGAGTTTAATAAGATAATATTTAGAAATGGGAGCCTTGACCAGAATCAAAGGTAGACTTGCAAGGTCTGCAAGCGATTGTTAGCATTCAGTGCGCGTCCTCACAGTACAGTTGCCTTTCAGGTTATAAAAACAGGGCTGCGCTGCTGTAAATCTTATGGTAATCACCTGTCTGTTCTTCGGCACGACTGGCTCCTCGTCTTCGGTCCTTAATCTTTAGGTGTCTGCCGAGGTGAGGTGCCTTTGAGACGACGCTGAGATAATGTTGGGACAACGCCGTGGGTGGGGGGGTGGGGGTTGGGGGCGAAAAATTTGGAACCACGTCTGTTTGAGAAGTGCTGCGGGGGGTGGGTGGGGGTGGTTAGGCAGACTTCTGCCATTGGCCTGGACCAAGGCACTGGCCTCAAGACTGCAGTTGGTCCCCAGGTGCTGCACTGTAGCTGCCAACTGCTTCTCATTAACTAGGATGGGTGAAATGCAGAGGACAAATTACCCCACAGGGCCAATAACGTAACTCTTATATGAACTCTTGTATAGCTAAATTAACATTGAACATGTTGCTGTGTGGTATGTGCTAATTTAGAGGAGCAGGCAGCACAGGCAGTTGTTGGGGCAGACCTTGTTCTGTCGCCTCACTGCCTTTGGGACCTTTGTCAGGCCACGCCCACAATATCCCATCAGCCCTTGGTACAACAGAGCAGGTTAGTGGGCAATGGGACCTGAGGGACATGGGAATGAATAGTTAGAGAGTTTGGCCTCCTGCTCAGTGTTTTGAAACGATTGAATATAAGTGTGTGGTCTTAGTGTGTGTTCCTATAATCTCAAAACTCAAAACTAAAGGAAATATCAAGCCTCGGCTATTGATTTTTCTCTATGAGCACCTGGAACAAGACGTTGACTCGACGTATCCAAAATTGTTGGCGAGGTCTTGCTCATCGACCTCCACTGTCACCGGCACTAAACAGGCCTTTTTACTCCTCACCCCTGACTCTCTCCCCTGGGGTAATAGAATTTGAGGGGTTATTATCGATGCCCCCGAGCCCCAGATGTAAATGAGCTAAAGCAATCGGTTTCTAGCGAGTGCTCTCGACTGACGCCGTGACACGCTGCCGTCAGCACGTTCTGGCGGAACTCGATTCGCAGGCAGCCTTCTAGCATCAGGTAACTCAATAACGCCAGACAATGTCATAACTTGTAACAATGTAATGACTTTTACATTTATTATGTAATAAAGCCGGATAAAATGTAATAAAATCGGATAATGCAATTAACCTGTTGAGCAGATAATACAATAACATTTTCTGGATAATGTAATAACGTTTTCCAGAATAATTTAATAACATATTATATTATCCAGAGGTTATTACGTTAGCGGATGGGTAACAACCTTTTTGATAAATAATGTCGTAATGTCAATAAATTGTGTAATAAGTGAGCAAAATCACTGTCTTTATGTTTTGTTTTATTCATTTTAAGCGTCACATAAACACACAACCCAAGGATTCCCCAATATCCCATAAACTCAGATAAACTGCATTGGATTGTTGCAGATGATTGCCTTCGGTTGTATTTTTTATTACCGACCACTAGGTGGCCATAAACAGATGGGGTATCCACACATTTGACCTTGACCTGATCCTGTAATTTTTTTTCCTTCAATTTTTTTTTTTAAATGTTGAAACATAGGATATTAAATTGGGTAAATTAATTAAGATATTTTTGGGTTATCTAAGAAGAAGCAGTATAACTAGGGCAGTACAGATGGGGTATCGGCACGTTTGACCTTGACCTGATCCTGTAATTTTTTCCTTCCATTTAAAAAAAAATGTTGAAACATTGGGTAAATCAAATCAGATGTTATGGATTATCTAAGACGGAGCAGTATAACTCATTTTGCCCAGTATGGATTGATCTGGAGAACCTCTGATTGCAGACTTTAGTGGTAACCCCCACTTTTTGTTTGCCAAAGAAAGGACAGTCCTAATGAACAGCTGGCCAGTCACAGCTACTCTTTGTTGATGCTGGGGTGGCGGTGTGGCGTAACGTTTTGGGCCTGGGCTTGTGACTCGGCGAGCATAGGTGTGACTCCCAGGTGAGGTACTGCCGTTGTACCCTTCAGCAAGGTGCTTAACCTGACGTACTTCAGTAAATATCCAGCCGTACAAGTGGTCTTTATGTAAAGACTTTAATCTGTTCAAATTGCTCCAGATAACAGTGTCTGCTAAGGGTCTTAAATATAAATGCAAATTATGTCTTTCCATGCCGACATTGCCTTAGATGCCGCTCCACCTGAAGAGTCCGATTTGTTTTGGATTCAAATACTTTTCTGTGCTCTGTTGATCTTGCCTGGTGTAATTGAGCCCCCCAATATGACCAATATTCCAATACACCGGACAAGATCAGTAAAGCGTATATTTGAAGTCAAGCAAAGTATTTGAATTCAAAACAAAAACGTATTTCACCCAGGTATGTCCTTTAGCCTTGTTAGCCATAATTATAGACCGCCATGTCTTCCCAGCATTTTAGTACACAACCCTGAGCATGCTGGGACGTTAATTGCTTAAGTATTCGCCGCAGTGTGGAAACACCAGCTTTCAATATACTTTGTGTCCCTCATTTACCCAAATATGTCCACCTTTTTAGACACTACCTGTATATGTATAAAATTACTGAGGATGTTTGAGAGTTGAAAAACTAACTGGCTTTAACCACTGAATATTTAGACAATGCGATAAATTATAATACAGAAAATGCTATTTCATTATCTGTTCAACAAGTTCATTACAGCATCCAGCAAGTTATGGCATTATTGGTTTTTATTACATTGTAAATGCAACAGTTATTAAATTATGACAAGTTAATACATTATATGGTGTTATTAAATGATCCAGTGTTGCACAGAAGACTCCATTTTACTTATTGTTTCTTCAAAAGATCTTTTAATTTAAAAAAATGTGCTGCAGAATTTTTCTGTTTGATCGATTATTACCCTAATATGACTTGTTACGCGAGTAATTTAGTCTAAGGGAATCCTGCATGTGTTAGCCTAAATGTGGGCATTGTAGTGAGGAGAAGAACTGCTTTCATGCTACAAACCGCACTGTATGCACAAGTCACAAAAGTTACAGATGTCTCCAGACTCCCCCCCTCCAGACCACGTGGTTCATCACAGAACCAAACACCAGCCCCTTAACTGCATATACCAGCTGTGAACCTCGCGCACACCTGTCTGGATGATTTGCGACTCTCGATTTCTAACTAAACTCTCGCGAACTTCGCCAGATGTCCCCGGTGTCAGAGTCTTCATCACGGCCACCGTCTGTCGCTGTCTGCGTCGCCGTTTTACGGAAAATAATCCGCTAAATGGTTGAATGCGAGCCAGTCCGCTTCTCATAATTCTCTAAGTGCTCACCTGAGCTGTGTTCCCCCTGTCACAGCACAGAAGAGAAAAGGGACACGTCTTTCCCGCTTTCAGTTCTCTCGGATTGCTTAGATTATGACCCTGTCGACATCATAGTATTTGATAGTCATTATTAAACAATGATACATTATGCAATATGCCATCGAAAAACAGTATATGTTTTAAGTTTAGAATTTTGCCCATTCCCGCAGCAGTAATATCAACTTCAGTTTAGCTCTTCAAAAACAAATCTGCTGTACACTTAAAACAATGTTCTACACGGGTGTTTATTCACGTGTTATAGCCATAATTTCATACAAGCGATTTAATTAATCATTAAATTGATTAATATTTCACATTTTACATTGATGTGATGATCAGGGATACGTAATTTTAAAGGCCCAGATTACCAGGCCTAAAGCGACCTGTTATTGTGTTTCAATGCAAAAAGTTAAAATATTTCATGAAGTTGCGTGACTTTCAACAATCTGCGTTTGTTATGAATAACCTTGAGTTTGAACTCAAAGTTAAGGACAAATCTGGAATCGAATGCGACGGCATGTTAAAAATACTTCATGCACATATGCAGGCCGTGATCATCAGAAGTGAGAAATCACTGTGCTGTCGGGCTTTATAAAAAGGAGGACAATGAGACGATGGAAGAAAAAAAAAGTTTAAAGAAGGGACCGCAACATAACCTTTCAGGCACTCTCTCTACGCTTAAAAATAAAATGGTGGCCTAAATGTGTCACAGTTGGGAGGGAAATTGCAAAATGGAGAAAAAAGGATGTATGCCACGAGCCCAGGAAAATTCAAAAGCTTTCTAAATGCAAAATGGAGAGGAGAAAAAAAAAACTGGAACAGGTTTCCGGAAAGAAACGGAGACTATGCCGTTTTTTTTATGGAGAGCTCTCCGTGCTTGAATTGAGTGAATTGAGAACTCGCATTTCCGTTTAAGTGCTCGGGGATGCGGTATTCTCCTGGTTCGTAATTGGCTCCCGCTTTTTTGTTTTTGTTTCCTGTCCGTTGGGTGGCTGAAAGGTGCTGACTTCTCCGCGTTTTCTCGAGCAGCATGAATTATAGATGATCGCTGAGGGATCGCGGTCAAAGGGTTCAATCTGATTCAGCCCCTTAATTTTCAGTCTGGATGAAATATACGTGACGCCGTTTATCTTTACCCGCGCAGCCTGGTGAGTTCAGCAGTTAGGCTACCTCACGTAAACTGCGTTTGTAAAGAATGATTTCATTAGTCCGTAAGTAAAGACAAATGTTGATTGTCAATTGCCGGACAATAATTCAGTGTTCTGGTGAGTTATGGAATAGATCGATTCGTTTATGAAATGGCTCAGGCTACAAATGTACGTTAAATGTATTTTGGATGCCGTATTTTGACATCACGTGGCCACTGCAGCCTCAAGGGGCGGAGCCCAGCGTAGTCGTCTGCTGCTGTAGCCCCATCCGCTTCGAGGTTTGACGCGTTGTGCATTCAGAGATGTCCCTTTTGCCAAACCGCTGTTGTAAACAGCACTTAACATTTGTGGCCTTTCTGCTAGCTTGAATAATATGAGATAACGTAACGCAATGATGAAAAAAGGCCATTCAGCCCAACGATGCTTCACCATTTTCCGAGCTCAATTGAACCTGGTGCTCTGAATGAGCCTGCTCATTCTCCTATGACCTCTATCATTAGCAAGGTGCTGTTGCTCACAGAACTGCCGCTCTCTGGATGTTGTTTGTTTATTGCACCATTCTCTGTAAAATCTAGAGACTGTCATGTGTAAAAATCTCAAGGGGGCAGCACAGATTCTGTGATGCTGAATCTACCACATTTGGCACCAACAAATCACACCAAGCTCAAAGTCGCTTAGATCACGCGTCTTGCTCATTCTAATGTTTCGTCTAACAACTAAAATTTCAAGTTCAGTCTTTATCGTCCCTGTTGGGGAAACTCTTATTGCCGCATTATCACGAAAGCCTCAGAAACACGACAAAATAGAAACACTAAAGCAAGCCTACAAACAATAAATAATATTTAAAACGTGCAAATAGTGCGGATGTGCAAATAGTACGTGTATGAGGTATATACTGTATGAGGAGATCTGTCTATGTTTATTGCCTGGGGAACAACGGAGTTCTTGAGGCAAATGCGCTGAGCCCATAGCTGCCTGAATCAGTGCCCAGTGGGCAAAGTCTCAGTTTCGACAACCAGAAGGGTGATCATCAGAACTGTCCAGAAAGGACCTTGCTTTGCACAAGACTTGATATATGTACATGTCAGTTAGAGTGGTCTTCTGCTCACCAGTGATCTTGCTGGCGACCGCTTCACCATGGCTGCACGTTTTGCATATTACTGAGTTGCAGCCATGTGATTCGCTGATTGGAGGAGCAGGCTGTGTTTGTGTTCACGGGCAGGCGGCGGCGTACCTAATAAAGTGGCCGCTGAGTGTAATTGGCGGTGCCTGTTCTTTATTAAGCAGTGGCTGAGCCTGGAGCGCTGTCACGCAGGTCAGCCCATCTGAGAGCCATCTCCACCAGCAGTCTGTCTGTCTGTCTGTCTGTCTCTCTGTGTCTGCATTTCATCTACCTACCTATCCACCCACCCCCCAGCATAGACGCAAACACGCACAGACGCACGCACTCGCACAGACACACGCAGGC
>NC_049207.1:5337445-5402445 GCF_013347855.1 Anguilla anguilla
GTCTTTTGCCCCCGGGGGGGTACGTTCTGTGTGTGTTTAAAGGGGTTTAATAAGCTTAGACGGGACGGGAGCCGCTCCTTCAAACGGCCACCGCACAGATTGGATAAATGCAAGTTGTGGGTAATGGGATTGGCTTTGCTGTCTCCTGGGAATAGAGGACCGCATGCGTATCCAAATGCACCCAGATAACTGCCTCAGCCCCAGCCCCAGCCCCCAGCCCCATCCCCATCCCCAGCAGCGGCAGCCCCAGCCCCCATCCCCATCCCCATCCCCATCCCCAGTAGCAGCAGCGGCAGCCCCAGCCCCCATCCCCATCCCCATCCCCATCCCCAGCAGCCCCAGCCCCCATCCCCATCCCCATCCCCAGCAGCAGCAGCCTTCCAGACCTCCATTAGTTGCTTCCATTCATTTTTATGTCTTGTTCTCAGCCGTTTTGCACTCAGCTTCTCATCCCCGGCTGAGTTGGCTGGCTTTAGCTCCAGCTCCAGCTCCAGCTCCTGCTCCAGCTCCTGCTCCAGCTCCTGCTCATTTGGCTCGCCCTGTTTCATGTTGACAGTCACAAACCGTCATGTTTGTCTGTTCTTATCTCCATCCATGCCTCATTCAAGACGGTCTCTGTAATGGTCTAGGAGGTAAACACGGCATTATTTATCTTTCCTCTCTCCCCCTCCCACCCTTCCCCCTCCTCCTGATTCAGTTTAGAAATGGTCCACCTGATCACATTTGTGTTTGTGTGTGTGTGTGTGTGTGTGTATGCATATTGTGTGTGCGTGTGTGTGTGTGTGACCTTGCGTGTTCCTGCATGGTGGACTATGCATACTACGTCTATGCATTGTTGTGTGCACAGTAGTGTGTGTGTCTCTAACCCTCTCTGTGGAGCAGCCTGTTCCCACTGCATGTCTACAGTGTTAAAGGTGTGAGCACAGAGTGAGCTTCCACATGCACACACACCCCTGACCACTGAACTGCCTGTGAACATTACCCAGAATCCTCCTCTCCTGCGGGGGGCCATCCAGTGCTGCTTCTCTGAGATCATTTAAAGAGGGAAAAGACACCGTGTTCTGTCTGTTACTCTGTGTTCTGTCTGAGTGCAGTTCTGAGAAACTGCCGCACCCTCATGGAATGGGCACTTCTTAGGGTGAATACCCCCCCACCGCGCACACACACACATGCACACACACGCTCACAAGGGTACACACACACACGCACGCTCACAAGCATACACACACATACACACACACGCTCACAAGCATACACGCACGCACACACACGCACACGCATGCACGCACGCACACACACGCACATGCAGGTGCTTCTGTGTTAGTGAGTGGTGAGTGCTTCTTGTGTGGCTGAGCACTGTGTTATTACCATGCTGAAAAACTGTTTTGTAATCCCAATATGAACTGACTTTAAATAATGTAGTTGTTAACGTGAATTAATGATGTACAAATACATTAACAAAGTTGTAGAGATTCTCTTATCAATAGTTAGTAGTTAACAACTATATTAGTTAATACCAATTCATGTGACCTTATTGTAAAGTCCTACCAAAATTATTCTGATGGTTTATTTGATGTTAAACACAATATTTTCCTTAAAAGCTTTTCAGCAGCTGAACATTTTGTCAAATCCTTAAGCCGCCAAGGACGGCTGTCTTGAAATCAGTCAAAATCAGCCCCTTTTATTTTACCAGAAGAGATCTGTTGTAGCTGCTTATTATCCAGCTCCGGTACTGTGGACGGCTCTACCTGTATTTTAGTTCTGGATTACTGTACTCTCGTGTTGTCGACATGACAAAAGAAAGCACAAAGAAACTACTTTCCTTTGATGTGTACATACGACTGCAGCTATAACAGGTCTGCAAATGGTTACTGAGTTTATGTGAAGAAAACCACTGAGTGCGGGAGATGGACGGAATTAATGTTAAGAAGGACTGTGTTTGAGAGCCTAACTGGATTATTGCATTGCGCTGTCACTGTATTACCGTCCATGTCTGCTCAGAGGAGACAAACCGCTGTCATCGCGTCTCTTTGAGTACATAATGCATTTCACGTCTTATTTTCATTAGCGCACGTTAGCGTGACTGAAGTACCCCCGGACCGGACTGAAGTGGTTGATCCACTGATCCTTGTGGTCAAAGCCTGCCTGCTGGGTTTGTTCGGTCCGTGTGGCGATGTGGAGGTTCCTTTCCGAGGACAGGAAAGCAGTTTATCAGTTTGTGTATTTGTGTTTCGTGTGGTGTGAAAAATAATATAATAATAATAATAATATGTTCTGCCAAATTGAGTGCTAATGAAATCGGTTACTTGAGAACTTTTAATTGGGAGAACCTTTTTTTTTTTTTTTTACAGTGTAGGCACGTAGAGGAACTATGCTTATTGCATATGCATGTTTACAGCATATGCAGTGCAATGCAAATAGGCAAATTGGCAGCAGACAGTGATGCTAATAAGTTTATCAAACTTTATCAAGCTTCGCATTGGATATTTTCCAGGTAACAGAAAAAGCCAGAAGACCCAAATTGAACCAGTTTTTTTTGTTTGTTTTTTTTTTTTAAAGTGGAAAATTACTCCTGATTATTCTAAACTCCTGGAAAATGGAGGTAGGCGGAGAAGAATATCTCGGTAAACATGAACATATGAAGTAAAATGGGTCTGTGCTGTTGAGGGTGGTTGAATGACTCTGTTTTTTTTTTTTTTTGTTTTGCTGAGGGGAACAGACGCCGAAGTTTCTCGCCCGCTCAGCTCTGGCTTCTCTGTTTGTTCTCCCAGACTGACGGGTCTTCCAGACGTTTTGTCTTCTCCGCGTTTTCCATTCGCGCCTCATTCAGCCCCCCCGAGTCCTCGGAGACTGGGGCTAAACGGGGCTGTTTTCCCACCCTTTCCACACAGGAGCCAAACCAGGAGGAATGGTTTATAGTGATAGATGCGCAGGAAACGTTCTTCAGTGACTTTGGTTGTCATGGCGATAGAGACAATAGAGCACAAGCTCTGTGTGTGTGTGTGTGTGTGTGTGAGTGTGTGTATGTATGTATGTATGTGTGTGTGTGTGTGTGCACGCTATACCCATCTTGTATTGTTTTTTAAAAATAATGATTTATTCGTTGTTATTATTCTTCCCAAAGTGGAATGTCGAATAGTATTTACAGGTCCATTCCATCATTACAACATGCTACTTCACTTTCAGGACCACACATTCTCCATGTTCTGTGCTTAGCCATCACTGCTTTTCCATTGGCTGTCCTCCTGTCGGCTGTCGTTGTGCCGTAGGGAACTTTGCACACAGGCTGACTGCAGGTGTCTCATCGACCAGAGACGTTGCAGGTGTATACGTGTAGTGCAGAACGGAGGTGTTACCAGGATTTTGTTCATGGGGTGGCCGGGGGGGGGGGGGGGGTCACAGATTCAGTAAGGGAGGGAGGTGGGGCACACTATCTCCGACAGTTATATTAGCCAATGATAATGCGGTATAGGTAGGTAGATGTTAGCTTGATGCCCTGATGTGTGGAAAGGGGAAATTAAAGAATTTAATAGTTGATTTTCACTGAGAGGAGGGACACAACAACGATTGGGGCAGTGTCCTCCTCCTCCTAATGGGTTCAATTGTATGATCAGAAGGGAAATTGCGATGGCCACTCTCACTGTCATCCCAGTCTCCACAGATCTCCACAGGACTAACCAGATGCTCAGCTCCTTTATTCTTTCAATTGTCTCACTTTCCTTCCTACTGCGTGTCTGGTTGGTGATAAAAGTTTCCGTTGCTGTATATTACGGCCTATGAATATTCATGAGGAGCTGTGTCCGAGGACAGAGCATCCATTGGTGCAGCATCGCCGTCGGTCCCGCTCTTTTCATGAATATTCATGAGGCATCGCAAACCGGGAATATTTCAGCCTCGGAGGTAAACGAGGACAGAACTTTTCGATGTTAACAGTGCAGCGCTGACAGTCTGGTTAGGGTAACGAATCTGGGGTTTGAATCGCGGCTAGCCTGAGCCCAGGGCTGTCCATCTGCTATGAGACAGGGACGGTGGGCACCGTCGTGTCTCTCTCGAATTCCGAACGCTTCCCAGTCCCGTGGAACTCTCCATCGCCAAAATACCCGATATCCGCATCATCTGGGGTGATTTCCTAGCTGTGGTCAGTTTTTAAAATGTATTTTTATTTTTTTTAATGTACCTTTATTTATACAGCTGCACATAACTGGCCATAGCATCACACAAAGGGAAAGGGAGGGTTTCAGTCTGTAGGGTCATCGCACAAGAGCCCACAGCTATGATTTGCCTATCCAGTGTGAAAGAAAAGAAAATATTTGGTGACAAGAACTGGTTAAAAAAAAAATCTAGATAAAGCTTATGATGAATGTATTTTCATAATGAAATTTTGCCACACAGCCTCAGAACACAGAGATGAATTATTCGTGTGAGCCGTAATGAGTTTTTAAAAAATTGTGAAAGGCTGTGGGGGCGGAGCTAGTGTCTCAGTGTGACACTGCATGACGGGCAGCGGAGCAACTGACCCGTATTTAAATTGGGTTGTCGCGACCTGCAAATTTCTTGGATTCAGATAGGAGCCTGTCGGACAACAAGGGAGTTTTCCGGACACTGGGCTGTTGTTTTTATTGTTCTTTGGACTGACTCAGGAAGCTGTCGTTTACCTGACGCACAGTGATGAGCTCATTGAGCTTTGGACTGACTCAGGAAGCTGCCGTTTACCTGACGCACAGCGATGAGCTCACTGAGATTTGGACTGACCCAGGAAGCTGTCGTTTACCTGACGCACAGTGATGAGCTCACTGGGCTTTGGACTGACCCAGGAAGCTGTCGTTTACCTGACGCACAATGATGAGCTCACTGAGCTTTGGACTGACCCAGGAAGCTGTCGTTTACCTGACGCACAGTGATGAGCTCACTGAGCTCATTTGGGCTGACACGTGAATATGTGCCGCTGGGCTCCGAACATCTGGGCGCCTCTTCAGTTTGGGGGGATGTGGAAGTGATCCGAATTTTGCTGAGTGTGCGGTGACTCAGCTGTGCTTCACACGTCCCCGTTGGCAGTTATGAATCTGGAGTTATGAAGCTGTGTAATGTAGGCTATGTCCTTAATGACATAAGGGGGGCACGCAAAGCGAAGTTTTAAAGGAACCTTTTAAAGGAGCTTGTTTTTTGAGACAGTTGGACCCAAGGAAAGGACAGATTGGACAAACACCTTGATTGAGGTTTTGTTTGAAGTACACATTCTCTGTATTCCAAGTGTGAAAGTGTGAGATCAGATATGCACATTCTGTAAACTGTGAGCTGAAGGATTAATTTTTTTTGTCCAGAAAATAGCCTGGGTGCTGTAACCCAAAGCAGTGCAGTTTTCAATAGTGACATTTTTCAACAGTGACATCTTCTCTGATAATGATTTTTTTCTAATTGTACGAGAATTGAAAGGCGTGTAATTTCCTGTAATTTTCGAACCCGTTTGTATTGTGGTGAAATGCCCGTGTTTGCAGAAGAGTTTGGCTGGATAGAAACGTGAAGTGGGATAATGATTGACGTTTGAAAGGCAGCTGAGCAGCTTCTTGGGTGCAGAGGGTGTCAGGAAAGGTTCGCTTCCACTGTGAAAAGGGTCTCTATAAATACGGCCCAGCCCAGCCCTGCTCTCAGCCATACGTAGAGCATAAGCTGGAATCAGCTCAATGAGTGAGTCATTTCATATTAGCACAGTCGTTGCGTATTCGCTTCTGATGGCCATATTAGATTGCCTCGAGGCTTGCAGCCAGATGTGTTTTCCTTCGTGTTTTTGTCAACACGGTCACTCAAGGCCGAAAATGGATGCATTGAAGTGAAGCGTATTAATTCATTGCTGAGACAGATGGCCTTCCACAGAGAGACTTATTTACATGGCTGGGTATTTACTGTAGCAATTCGGATTAAGTACAGCTGCAGACCCACACCTAAGTCCTATCTGGAAAAGAGTCTTTTTAAGTAGTGTTATATACTCCGATATCATTTATATTCTTCCTTGTTAGAACGGGTCAAATTCAGTTCTCTTCTTAATATGAAATGTATTGTTTCAACTGTTACTATGTTGTTTTGTTATGTCTTGTGTTTTTATGCGCAATTTCTACATTGGAACTTCCAGTGACGGTTGGCTAAACTCGTACACTAACATCCTCATTAATGTCATGTCATGCATCAGTGTCATGCTGCATGTTTCCTTCCCTAGCACAGGGATAAAGGGGTTAGGTCCAGGATGGTGCAGTAAACCACGTTGATGGATGCATTTTCTTGAACACTTTAAAAAAAAAAGATAAAAATAGTCCTGTCTGACACAATAATTTTCTCCCAGATACCCATAATGATCACGTTTTGTATTAAAACGGTTTAGTCTGCGTGTGTAGCCGTTGTGTGTGAAAGTGATCCGCTCGGCCCAGACGCTGAGGTGAGCTAACCGACGTTCTCCCTCTGAAAGGCGTCACACACAAAGGGCCTTGGCAGTCGGCGGCCTTGCAGTAATTACATGGCGGGTGTTCTCTGAGGCTGTGCTACATGGCGGGTGTTCTCTGAGGCTGCGCTACATGGCGGGTGTTCTCTGAGGCTGCGCTACATGGCGGGTGTTCTCTGAGGCTGCGCTACATGGCGGGTGTTCTCTGAGGCTGTGCTACATGGCGGGTGTTCCCCGAGGCACGCAGTAGGCAGACGGCCTCCGTCAGCGCTGTCGGCACGGTGAGGCCTGTGGCCTGACGGCTGCGGGTGTGATTGGCTGTGTGCGTTGTAATGGCGGCCGCGGGGAGAAGCCGTTCCCACAGGTGCGGTCGCAATGGCGCTGAGGCAGGCGCATGCGCCAGTCCGCTCAGAAACACGGCCACACTGTTTACCGCTGCATAGCGTTGCCCCCGGTTACACACACACACACACCCACAGACACACACCCACACATCCACACGCACCCACAGATACACACACACACACCCACAGACACACACACACACAGACACACACACACACACCCACAGACACACACACACACACACACACACCCACAGACACACACACACACACACACACACACACCCACAGACACACACACACACACACACCCACACACCGTTGGATGATGAAGTCTTAGAAATTCACGAAGTGTAGTTTTGGGAATTGATACTTTTGTAGTTGTAAGCATTCTGCTTTTAAGACGGGCCGTTAGAATCCACCGAAAGCACCGGTATTGTTTTTCCCTCGGTCGTTTAAGGTTAAGGAATCAAAAGGTTTCTCAATTACACACCCAGGAAAAGAGCCTGTAAGATCCTGGACGCTGCTATTTTTATTGGGCCAACTTCTGAGCTGTGTTCTCGAGGGTGTGGGCTAATCGTGAACTGTACCGTGAAATAGTCAGCATCTGGAATTTCAAGGCAGCCATTTTGTTTTTGTAATTTCTGTGTCACGCAGCGCTGGGTGACAGAACCCTTGGCAAGAACATTGCTAGGCTGGAGCGGTGTCTCGTACACGCGGGCAGAAGCTGGAGGAGGTGCTTCTCTGAGACTGCTTGAGCGGGGTTCTTGCGCCAGGTCTGTTAAGCAGAAGATTAAACAGCCGTTCACAAGCAGATTGATGAGCTGTTACAACCGAGCCAACATCGTCCAGTCCAGTATTGACCGGACCGCGTTTCGCCATTAGCTGCATGCTTGCCCCCCCCCCCTTTCCTGTTCCCCTTAACACAAGCATCCGTCCATACATTCAGCCACCAGCCCTATTCAAGTCGGAACACGAATAATCGGATCTACAAAAACACACACGGCCAATCGCGGCACGCCACCGTCAGTCGCCCGTAGGAAAGCCAGCCAAACGTGGCAAAGGGAGCCAGGCAGCCAATCGGCTGGCAGCAAATTCTGATAAACACGGCAAACTGTGTGAGGACCTCACACTCCGGGGCTCCATGTGATTAGCTCCTCTATGAAATAGCCTGCTGTATTCCTCTCCACATGGAGTTATTTTAGTGGTCTAACGTCCCAGTTCTTTTGGAGTGGAGGAGATCGGGGGGTGGGGGGGGGGGTGGGGGAATCATAATTAATGGAAATCTCCCAGCATGCCTCCATCCTCAAGAGCTCCTTCATCTTCTCAGCATTTTTTCCAGTAATTAAAATTGGCAGTTGGAAAATTGGATTTGATCTCGCCGTTTAGTGAGTGTTATCTCCCTTTTTGTTTTCTGGAGGTTTTCCCCCCAGAATGACACCGGGGCAGATGATGTTCTTGTGCTTCTGTTCACTGGCTATCATTTTTCAACCTCTGGATTCAGAGCCTGTAACTTTCTTAAGTCCTAAACCCAGCACTTATCCATATGGTGTCTTTGCTTTTCTCCAAAAAAGAAAAAGAATTGTGAGAACAAAAGAAGGTATATCATCATGATTTAAATGGCCTTCAACTGAGTTCAAGTTCTTATTTATCTGGAAAAAAATTTGTTTTCAGCAGCACTAGCTATATGAAGGCATTGGCTTTGTTGGTTATTGTTTAAACACCGTATTTGTGCATGTTTCATATGCGATTGTGTTTGTTTATATTGACACACACAGTCACACTCCAATGCCTTTTTAAACTCTTCCTTCGTTATCTGTAACATCCAAATGTGCGCCAGACGCGACCTTGGGTGGGGCTGCCGCGATCTGTCAACACAAGGCCCAGAGAGAAGCTTCCGGAAGAACCAATTTGGCTTGGGCCCCGCCAACTGCTTTCTTAATTTCGTTTGATCTCTCACCCCTTTCGAAGTTCGCCGTCTTCCCAGAGCAAACACGACTCATGACCCAGCGTATTATTATTGCGTGGATAACCAGACGCTTTAATTAGACTTTTCTCCGGGGGTTAGACGGAGGAAGGGAGCGGGGGAGTGCGCAGGTTTTTTCGTCGTTTCAGGCGTCCCCACCGTCTTCGCCCGATCCAAACGACCCGCACGTCTGGTCTCCGCCGCTGATATGGTTAGGGCGAATGGCGGTACCCTCACAATACCGGCCGGCCGATTAGCCGTAAGCGGTGTTCCGGAGAGAGGTGCGCAGCGCGAGAAGGTCACCGACCCGCCGCCGCCCTCGTCGTTAAGACGAATCGGCGTTAGCAACCGCGGTCGTGAACTCGAGCGGGGCCGCCGCGTTGGCGACCTCTGTTTCCGAGGCGACAGCGGGGTTCGGCTGTGGAGGCGTGCGGCCGAGCGGAGAGGGGTTAGCGCGGTACGTCTGACCGCTGCCCCCGGTCCAATCAGGAAGAGCCGCGGGAAGGTTACACCTCGCCCAGCTGAGGCCGGCGCCCCCGCTAGCGAAGCCACCTGCCGCTGAATAGCACCTGTGCTCTCTCAGCCGGTCCTGTGTGCTGTTCTCTCACAGAGCAGAGACCAGTCATACCAGCACACATACAGCCAGTCCTGTGTGCTGTTCTCTCACAGAGCAGAGACCAGTCATACCAGCACACATACAGCCAGTCCTGTGTGCTGTTCTCTCACAGAGCTGTGACCAGTCATACCAGCACACATACAGCCGGTCCTGTGTGCTGTTCTCTCACAGAGCAGAGACCAGTCATACCAGCACACATACAGCCAGTCCTGTGTGCTGTTCTCTCACAGAGCTGTGACCAGTCATACCAGCACACATACAGCCGGTCCTGTGTGCTGTTCTCTCACAGAGCAGAGACCAGTCATACCAGCACACATACAGCCAGTCCTGTGTGCTGTTCTCTCACAGAGCTGTGACCAGTCATACCAGCACACATACAGCCAGTCCTGTGTGCTGTTCTCTCACAGAGCTGTGACCAGTCATACCAGCACACATACAGCCAGTCCTGTGTGCTGTTCTCTCACAGAGCTGTGACCAGTCATACCAACACGCATACAGCCAGTCCTGTGTGCTGTTCTCTCACAGAGCAGAGACCAGTCATACCAGCACACATACAGCCAGTCCTGTGTGCTGTTCTCTCACAGAGCAGAGACCAGTCATACCAACACGCATACAGTATTTACAGTGCCATACTTCTGCTTTTGTGCTTTTCCAAAGATGCAATAATTGGAAATGTTTTGACTTAAAGCCCTACCATGCTTTATTGCCTTCATACTCATACAAACTCACTGGTCTAGGAACATTGTTATATGACATGTTTCCTCGTAGAACTGAATACTCCTAGTCACTGGATAAGAGAAGCAGCTAAGTGAATGTAATGTAATGTTAAATAGAATGTTCAGTCAAAGGAATCTGCAGTATAAGGCAGCAAAATGAACTAGGGAAGGAAATGTATATTAGAATTTAGTTCACTTCTGTATGAATGTGAATCTTTCCCAGTATTGGCCATTTATCAGACCCTGTTGTACTTTTTTGTGCTGTAACATTATCTTTCCATTGATAACCCTCATTCAGCCGGCCTATTCTTCCAGAATAACCATTGTAGGCGGTTATGCTATTCGCGTCCAGAAATCTTTTGCTGTGACATAACCGTTTCATTCAGAAAACAACCGTTTCTTTCCATTTATTTTAGTCGCAGAGCACTACATCTGTCCACCTCTCGTCGGTAACCGAAATCCCTACGGAGTACAGAAGAGGGATCTTAGATAGCGGGTCTCTCCTGTGTTTTCCTGATAAAGCGACACGGCAGCGGTGTGGTCTGGATTATCGTGCGATTGGTGGAGCTCTTCAAACGAACCTGTAGCGTTAGCGCTCTCCCACCGGCCCCAGCAGGAGTGGGAGCTTCATTACTGAGGCCCTTTGGGTGCTCAGTGTTTCGAGCACTCGAGCTGATGCTAACCCAGATACTCCATTGTCATGTTTACGGGGACAATTCAATGCTCCCCCCCCCCCCCTTTTGAGAGTCTCCCCTGGGTTCCAGCACTGTGGCTTCAAGGCACTCATCAAATCTGGCCCTCGAATCCAAGACTTAAAATCATATTTTTTTTCTCTCAAGTAGGAAATATTAGCTTGTTTTATTACTTTTTTGTCTGTCAAGTAAAATTGTCCTCATTGCCGAATCTTGAAATTAGTCTAACCGTCTCCCCTCACCAGTAATCGTTTTGTCTTATTTAGCAAAGTAGTAATGGTAATGAGATTTTACGACTAAATATAACACGAAGAACGTATCCCGTACGTATTAGAACTTTGCGGTTTCAGGTGCGCAGTGGCCAAGTCGGCCCAATTTCAAAAGCCTGCTCACAAAAGTTGGCAACACCCATGCTTTGGCCTAGAAGGTCTCAGTTCCTCTTCACTGGGTGTCTTCCCCTTCCACCTTAAGTTCCTGCAATAAATTTTCTGTCTTGTTTACGTGGTGGCCTTGTTTTTCAAACAGCTGTCTGCAAAATGGCACAGGTAAAGGTCAGCTCTCATGAATATGCAGAAGAGGTGTTTGCGTTGTCTCCACGTCTCCAAAAACGTCAACGGTTCAAGCAGCCCTGACATTCCAAAAACAACCGCCCTACTTTTTTTATTCTTAGACTCATGAGGCAAATGAGAATGTAGGAGCTGGAACTCTCTCATTAGCCAAGGTGCCGCGTCTTGGTTCTTCCCTAAGTCTTCCCCACCCCAAAATGTGCTGTCTTCCACCCATAATTCTGTGTGAATAAAAGGTGTTTTAGTTTAATGTAACTCCAAAGAGTAGCCTCCCAGCTTCAAAGGAACTCTGATGACTTTCAGCCATTTTGGACGAGCGAAAGAGCATTAGATGCATTTCTTCCTCTGTTCCTCTTTTGTTTGAGCGATATTTCCCTGAAGGTGTGTCTGGGGGAATTAGTCAGCACTGCATCGTCTTCTCTGTCATCTCGGCTGAAAGCGACTGTCTAAATTGATCCCGCAGTACACGGGATTCGTGTCAGCGTGGCCTCCTGTGGGTATAAATGAAACCTCAGTCAGTTTGACCCCCACGGTACAGTTATCAACACTGACAGGCTGCTGGTAAAACATTTTAATGCCCACACGACTCGGGATAGCCGAGAATGACGACTGTTAATCAAGGATTCCAAATGTGCCTACGAATCAGCCGTACAGAAACCGAACGCAAAATTTACCCCCGAACCGATCTTATTAGGCCCGTTCATTAATCACGATAATTAAAATGGCGACACACAAGGAGAGCGCCCTGCGTGTGACATTCCATTAGCACTTACGTCTTTTTTACGAGCATGTTTGCTTCAGGGGAAATCATATTTTTATCACTGTGGTTACAGCTTAAAGATTATTGGCATGGTATTATTATTATCTTTATTATTATTATTGTTATTATTATTAATAATGTGTTTTGCATCAACAACTTCCAGCTTGTATTTTCTCTGGAACCGGTTCCCTGGCCCTGATCTCAAACTGACACCCCACAGTGCCTTTATCATCTCCTATTTTTGGACTTTTCCAGCTGGTTTATTGCCTCAGCCGTAACCTGCTCAACCCGTTTTATTTTCTGTGACAGATATCCAGTCTGCCCTACTTTACTCCGGGACGGCCAGTGGAGGACGGGCTCCCTCTCTATAGCCGGGTTCCTCTCAAGATTCCTCCCCACTGGGGAATTTTTTTTGTCTCATGTCCTTGCTATTTGGGGGTTCAGGCCTGGATTCTGCTCTTTTTTCTGCTTTGTGAGAGTTTTCTTTAAAAAGTGCTACACAAATAAAATAAATTTGATTTGATATTGCTGGAGAATGGGAAGTTTAGTCCCTGTTAGCCCTTAGCTTAGCAATGGGGAATGAACGAGAAGCCATGAGTAACAGCAGCAGTGTTAATCCAACCCATCCCACAGGCAACAGGATTACAAATCTATGGCGAATCAAACTTGTACTGCCGTGATGTTGTGTAAATATGTTTTTAAAGTGTTTGCTTGTCTGCCAAGCTTGCGTTGTGTTGTAATGGTGAAACACGGTGACTGTCTCCAATGTCCAGTGACTTCAGTCAGCCATTTTCCACCCAGTACAGTGGTTTAGTATTCGATGTAATGAGTCATACCTGTTGCTTCCTGTCACTAATTTATTTAAAAACTTAAGTTAGCAAGTAAAAATATATTTTGGTCAATGCGATCCCTTATGTTCCGGATGTTAATGACTGCCTAACAGACTATGGAGCAAACGCTGTACTTCCACTTGATTAAGGATGTAGATTGCAATGCACTTGATTTCTAATTGTCATGGTAACCTCTCGTGCTGGAAACACAGTGTACATAAATCTCCCGCCTTTTTTTACGGCCCTAGGAAAATATTTTTTTTAAAAGACAACTGGAAATGTATGTTGTTCTTTCAAGTTATTATTGTCTGATAGCATTTTTTTAATTTTTTTAAATAGTGGACAAACAGACATCCACAGAGAGGAAGGATAACTGCGGTTATGAGTTTGTTTGGGGATTTGTAGACCGGTGCCAGTCAGAATTAAATATGTAACAGCACACAAACATCAGCAGCTGCCTAGTTAAATTCTGGACGCCCAATCTGTGACAATGTAGTTAATTTTTCTGGTGTAGGCTAGTTGTAATGTGATTGGTGGTGACAGATCTCTGGTGCTAGATTTGTTTGGCTGGGGCTTTGACCGCCCACTCCACAGACTTTGTGGCCCACCCCTCCCACTAATTTGTCCCTCCTATGTCTGTCCTTATTGATCTTTCCACTTAAAACCATTTATATGGGAATAATAATACGTGGCAGACTAGCGTAATTTATTTATGCTCCTTCTGTCAGTAGAATGAGGGTACATAAATGGAAATTAGCAAAAGGTAAATTCCACACAGGCATTAGTAAGCATTTCTCAGCACAGAGTGTGGAATTCACTGTGTGGAATAGCCTGCCAGGCCTTGCAGTGTAGACATGAACTCTGGGGATTTTCCAGACCAGGCTTGATAAGGTTCAAGATACTATCTAGTTTGTAGGTAAACACTAATATGCACTAGGCACCCTTTAGTGGTGGGAAAATGGCAAAGTATTGTTGGGCTGAATGGACTATTCTCATCATTATGATAAGCTATGTTTAGGGAGCCAGGCTTGCAACACCGAAATTGCAGGTTTGATTCCCAGTTGGGGCACAGCCATTGTGTCCTTGTGCAAGGCACTTAACCTGAATTGTGTCAGTGCAATATCCAGCTGTATAAATTGGGGAGAGAGACAAATCGGTGAAGTTGTTTGGCACAATTTGCAATCAGAGTTCATAAGCATTTGATTAGCTAATTAAGTCAAGGTACTGTAATTGTTCAGTGAAACCTGCATACTGCTGGGAACTGAGTCGGCATAGAATTGGGATTTGCCTAAAGAAGTAATAACTTAGATGGGATCATGCCTCAGTGGAGTGTGCAGTTTCTCAGGCTCATATATGTTGAGCTTGATAAGGGAGGCTAGCTGCTACCAGGCCAGCCTGTGCCTGTTGTTCGTGAGTGTTCAGTTTCTCTGCTTCCTCCAGCACTTGTCTGCAGGTGCTCTCAGAAGCGCAGCTCTTAACACAGCTCTGTGTATCCCCGATGGGAATGGGATGAATGGGAAGGAAGTTTCAAAGTTTGTCAGTGGTCGCCTCCTACTGGCGGGGAGGTGTAATGCACTGCTGTACACCAGGTTATTAGGGTGAGTTTTGAAAGGTTCTTTTAATGATGTCAAGGTGATATCATGCAGCAGTTATGCTTTTGGTTTGTATCTGATGCTTATTATCCAGAGCAACTTTCATAAGATGCATTTAACCCTTTGAAGGGTAGGTTTTTTTTATAATGTTTTAAAAAATTCGGTCAAAAGTCAGTGTTCCATATGGTGCCAGTGATGGTACAACTTAAAGGCCTGAAAACCGCCATTTGGACTATACATAAGTAAAGCTACAATTAAGTCGGTGCCCTTGTTGAGGTTGAGGTCGAAAGACCTGCAACACAAAGTGAGAGAAGGTTGAGGTGTTTTAGGTGTGTAGCCTGTGTCTTTTTTTTAAGGACAGCTTTTGCGCTCTCTTTCCACCTTATCATAACAGCATCTTATCTCTGTAATTACTGTGCGGGGGGGCAAATCTGTAGCTGAGAGCCGTGTCCGAGCGGGTGCCGCGATAACAGGCTGAATGCGGTAAAATCCGCCTCTCCCGCCCCCGCCCCCGCCCCCGCCCCCCTCCGCGCGCCCGACCGCGGCGGCTCTCAAAGTCACCCGGGGGGGGGCGGAGCTTGGGTCGCGTCCCGTCAGCGCTCCTGTCGAACGCCGCTCGGCTGCCGCCGGCGTGTCGGCCCGTTTCGAGGCGCCCCGGACGACCAGTCCAGACGGGCTGGTTAAGCAGCTGTCGGCCCGCACCTCGCCCCCGGCCCCCCCCCCCCCCCCTTTCGCGCCCGATCGAAATCCCAGCGGCGGCGTCGAGCGATGCCGTTACTATGGTGGAGGTTTTCATTCTGCCGCCAGCGTACACCGCACTGGGGGAGACGGCGGGCGTGTCGCAGAAATCCCGCTGAGACAGGGCGGCGTTTGCGACGGCACCGTTCAGAGCCCAAACGACCGGCGCCGGTCTGTCCGCTCTGGCCAATCACAGGCATTCGTCAGTCTTCTCAGCAGCGCAAGCCCTTCAAGACCTCTGTAGCTCCAGACGAATGGGTTGGGGGGTTGGTTTGGGAGGGCCAAATAGAAAGCGAGGGCGAAGGAGTGGGGTTTACAGGGACACATGGTCCCTGGCGACATGGCAAAGGAAGAGCAGGCACCCTGTCTCAGTCCGTCTGCGGGAGGCAGCTGCGACGTGCTGTAGCGTGGAGGCAGCTTGCACGTTGGGAAGATGGCTTCCAGACTCCCACACTGCTAAGATGTAGAGGACCGATAATGACCCCCAGTCTGCAGGCAGTTTGACATTTTCTTCTCTTTATGGAGTGGGCAAGTAATTAAGCACTTCTGAGCTTTTTTTTGTCATCGAATGAACTGGAAGGTTGATACATTTCATAGAGTAGAAGTTCATACTCATTATTGACTTGAAAAGGTTCATTGTACTTGTATCCAGACTCATTTGACGTTTTTTTTTTTTTGGAGGATAATTATGGTCTCGTCTTTTGTCTGCTCGATGGCCATCTCGATTCTCAGAAATATCATTCTTCGTGCTCCTGAAATGGACGGCCGAGTTTTGCTCTGTGAAATTTGTTTTCGATCTGCAGTTTTGGTTGGCCACTGCTGTGAATTGTCAAGGGCCCAAGTTGTGATCATTGCAGTTCAGTGCCTTCAGTATAAACACACCTTGACAATTAAAATTTGACTCTTTTTTTCTTGTGAAGACTTGAGCTCTATCCAACAGAAGCTCGGGCAGAAGCGCACCGAGATTGACGCGCTGCGAACACGGCGTTATATAAACAAATTTCCCATCCCTCAGCCCCTCTCCCTCGCTCCACTCTGGTGCAGCATTCCCAGAATGCATTTGGACAGCGTGTGCTGCTGTTGGCCTCCCTGGAACTGCATGGGCAGCGGTGTAGTATGGGTATGGAGTTGGTCTTGTAACCTAAATGTCACAGGTTCCCAGGTTAGGACACTGCCGTGGTACCCTTGAGCAAGGTACTTGACCTGCTTTGCTTCAGTGTATATCCGGCTGTATAAATAGATGCAGTGTGAATGCTGTGTAAACGTTGTGTGAGTCACTCTGGATAGTGCCTTGTAATGTAGTGAGCACCGCTGTGCAACAGCATTCTCTGGCCTCTGCTTTGATCTCACAGCTTAGCGCCACGCGTACAGAAGAATCGCTTACGTAAGCGTTTTGTGCGGGCACCAGCTGGTGTCAAAGCGAGGCGACACTGGTGTCCTCTCCGGGGGGGGGCGAGCTAATTGCTTTCTCTTTGTGTCGCACCCGTCGCGATTGCTGCAATCTCCTCTTTGGCAGATGTTCGTTTTGCTGCAGTTGTGTTCGGCAACAAAGTGCTTCGTGTCCCCCCCCGTCGTGAATGAGCCTTGGTGGGAAAAACCCACCTTGTTGTAAGGCCTACAGTTCCCATGATGCAACATTTTGGCAGTGCTGCTTGACATTCTGGGAAGGTTGGAAGGGCTGTGGTCATGTGACCACAGCAGGCAGCCCTGTCCAGTATGCATTCCAGACTGAATGCGTATGAGGAGAACGTGCGCTCAGACATGTGCAAGGGGGTATCCCTTGAAGCTGAGGAGACGTATTGAGCAGAAGAAAGCTTCAGCTGGAACGTCAGGGGATTATGTGTTAGTGTGGGTGACACTTTCTCTGGAGTTCAAGTGGTTTTAAATGTTTTCCTTGCTTTTGAAGTGTGCAAATTGAGTGTAAATTGGTTCCTGCATCTGTTGTCAGGTACCTAGGGTAAACCACATGGGACATCAGATGTTTACACAATTAGTGTAATTTATAGTTATTTTAGATGAGGGCATCCCTTTCCGGTTTACACTGTTACAATTAAAACAACAATTTCCATAATCTAATGAGGCCGCAGTCTGTTGGGTTGATAAGGACGCCGGTTTGTTTGTTGGATTGATCGATCGATCGATCGATCGTTTGATCAGGTCTTCTCGTTGTATCTTGGTTTCTGTTGCAGCCAGTCAATCGATGATCAATTAAGTTCCTTGAAAACGTGCTTAATTTGTTGCGTAATCTTTCCCGTACACTTAATAACACAGTGCCGGTTTGAGAGAGAGTGAGAGCGAGAGAGAGAACAGAGGGAGAATTAGCAGAGCGAGACTGAGAAACAGACGGACTGTATCGGGATTTAAATTTTGTGGAGGCGGGGACATAAAAATAACAAGGAGGTGAAAGAGCGAGGAGGAGAGCTGGCCCTGCTTGCGTCCCTTACCCCCTTCGCTGTCAATCATAAATAAGGCCGCCGCCCACTCCACGCCCGCCGCGTGTCAGTGAGCCCCAGGTCTGCGCCGACGCCGCTCGGCCTTCTGGGAGCTGTGCCCGCGAGTGCCGCTCCGCCCGTCTCGCTTGTTGCTAATAGACAAATCTTTTCAAGGGCGCTCGTAAGAATCGCTTTCATTGCCCAATCTTCTGTGACTGCTCCAAGATCAACTGAGGTGCTGTCATTTTTTTTTTTTTTAAGGGGGAATTGGATACAGAACTTGAGCTGAAATGAAAGGGAGCTGGCCTCTGTCTTTTGGTGTCATTTAAACTTAACTGAAATGATTACGCTAAATACACACATAACAAATGTGTCATTCATATACTATTTGCGAGTAAGGAAATTTAAGGGAAACTTAAGAGAAACTTACTTTTGTAAAGTACTTGTGTGAAAGACGGGCTTGGGTTTTCTCAGTTTAAAGCTGATAATTTGTTCCCTTTTCTAATCCAGCAAGGCCATTGACAGCGTGGACAGTATGGTCAGAATGTCATGGCGCACTATGGCGCAGACTGTCAGTGCACTGAGCACAAGTGAAATCTGATCATAACAAGTGCAGTTTACACTTTCATAGACACATTTTGAGCTTTTCCTGGAAGAGTAACTAAATTATTATTGTTGTTGTTGTTGTTGTTATATCAGGTTCCACGTAATGCAAGCTCTTCATTTTTGTGGGTTCTAAATGTTAATTTCATTCAGTTTATTCGGTGTTATTAAGCCACACTAGATTAATACAGTTTATGGCAGCAGAATGTATTAAACCCACACCACAATGGATTTTGTGAAATATTGACTACAGGAAGCCATATTCAGCATTTTCAAATGAATGGCTGAGCAATGGAAAGGAAATTGAGATTTGAACAACAAAATGTTGTTCTATGTTGAACTCGGGGATTGTGAAGCAGAAGATTCCATTTACTGAATAGCATAGCTGTGGAGAGTCACTCCCTCTCACTGAAAAATCTATTCTTATTTTATGAATGTAAATAAAACATTAGCGCATGCATAATTGAACAATTGCCCATAGGTATCAGCTAATAATTTCCATGAATGCCACACAGTTAATTTCTTCTTATTCCTCATATATTTGCTGTATTTAAACAGAAGGCAACACCACCATGAAATCATAATTCATTTGCCATTACGGAGATTACAGACTGATTGACTTGTAGTGATTTTTGTCCAAGACTGATTATCATGAATTCATAAGCGATACAACATTATGATGATTATTCATTAAGTCTGGGATGTGTTTACAGAGCAGTAGAGCCCTGTATCATTTTTTTTTTCCCGGGATGATGGGAGGTGAAACAGGTATATTTTGAGGTTATGAAGTTCGTTTGATGAACTACAATTCCAATCAGCCCCTTTCACTGGGGGCTGATGGCAAATGTTTTGTCTCTTGAATGTTGACCATCAACACTGCAGAGGAGAAACATGGGAATGGAACTCACTGAACATTCCAGTGCTCAATTGACAGTTCAGTCAGTTCAATCAAAAACCATGTGAAATGCTGCTCACACCAAGTCAGGTAAAAGTTTTGTTTTGGTTCTTCCAAAAAACTTGCCTTCTGTCTTCTGGCATATATGAAGCACGAATAAGAGGGCCTTTTTAAATACGTCTTTCATAGGTCACCTCTCTTATTGGCCATATTTCTATGCCTTCTGTTGGACACTGGGGAACCAGACAGCCCCTGAGTCATTAGCATGTCTTTCATAAGACACATTTCTTAATGACTGTTTTTCGGTTCCCTCCAGGGGGGGGGACCTGAGACCCCCCCCGGCACGCCATCAGATAATTTGATCCCTGAGTCAATCCAGTTTTTCCTCATTAACTCAGATAAACTCTTCTCCTGGGGGGCACAGCAGGGTGATTTTTCCGCTGTCGCCGTGCATAATGGCTCGGGCTGATGAGTTCAGCAATGGAATTCAGCATTACCCTTCAGTCAGCTTGCTTATTTATTTATTTTTTTCTTTCGTTTTTTTTTGTTCACATCTCTGAGTTCCTATTTCTGCCACCGGAGAAAATGATTTTTTTTGTTGTTTCGGTTGAGGGGACAGCCGGGGGAAAACGGCGGGGTTTACAGGCGAGGTGCTGTGTGCAGCCAGTGGCTTGGCGTCGGTCTGGTAATCCCTTCGCTTTGACTGCAGACGCTGCTGCATTGTAATGACAGTACCATCGGGCAACTTGTGTTATCAGGGCCATACGCTACAGTACCACTGAGGACACCGAGGTCGTGTCCTCTGTATTTTTATTTCCATGTCCATTTCCAAAGCCTGTATTTAATTCCGTTCTATAGTGAGAACATCAGTTACAATTACAAGGCGAATGAATGGTATTCAATATTTTCTCAGCGTTAAGCCGGATCTAGAGGAATATGTACCGCATTTAAATTAATCCTCAAATTAATTTAATCCTCAAATTAACAAATTAAAGGCTAAAAAAGCATACTTTGGTCTAACTCCCCCCCCCCCCCCCCCCCCCCCCCGCTGTGTCTGTCGGTCCTCACTCCCCTGTGTGTCATCAGATATGTAAGGCCAGTGGACACCTTGTACCCTCAGATATTATTTAACAGTAGTAGGCCTCTTGTACGAACTGATAGCCTGTAACTACACTGCACATCTTGTAGCAACAGCTGATATTTTATTCTGACCGACCAGACACAGCTTTCATCCACCGACTCAACTTTAGTCAGAATCCTTTTCCCCTTTGTCCTGACAATGATTGATAACAACCTTAGATGAATTATGTAACCTTTTTTATCCTATTACCTTTCAGTATCTTTCATACATTTAATTTCAGTATCTTTCATACATTTAATTTCAGTAGCTACACATACAATAAATGTCATTCTTAAAAAATTATTTTCAAACACAGCTATCAATGAACCTGAGTCACCTGGCAATTTTTAATTTAGCATGATGTTGGCATAATTCTCACTGGAACATTTTTTCACTTAATAATATGTCATTGCTGTTCTCTAAACTTTAATCTAACTGATCCATGATTAAAGGGTCTTTCTAATATATCTTTTTCCCAAGCGAAGCCCTGTGTGATTTGATTGTAAGTTGTGATATGCAAAATAAATGTAGATACTAATACGCTGATTCACCGTGTGCTGCCTCCCATATTCAGGCTGAGAAATGGAATGTCATAAATTGCTCATAAATGTGCGTGTCATGCGTCAGTGACTCATGAAAGGACATCAAATGCTTGGGTTTTTTTTTTTTACATCAATGAGTGACATTTAAAATTCAATCTCAGCCTTTTTGGTGAAATTTCTCCCCTTTTTTTAGCATCCCTGTATCTTCCTGAACCCCCCACCATCCCTCCTCCCTCCCCACCTGCACTTGGTATTCTCTGTCCCCGCGTCTTTGTGTCTTCGGTCGATTGATCTGTAAGTCAAACCACCTCCCCCAGCAGGCTAAGTAATTGCGCATTATCCCATTATCCGAAGGTGCGTTTAATATGCGCATCGCGCGCGCCCCGCGAGATCCAGAGAACGCCCACGGCTCGGCGGGGTTTGGGGGCAGGCTGGCGGGGGCTGCGCGCAATGATTTGGGCGCTAAAGGTTGGACGCCACCAGCTGCTTTAAATGTAAATGCAATCGTTAGCATCTGCGCCGCGGCCAGCTCAGCTGGCTCTGCTGCATCCTCCCTCGCCTTTTAGCGCGCGGCGAAAAAAAAAATTAAAATGTAAAACTGGCAACAGGCTGCCGTTTTTTTTTTATTCAGTTGGAAGGTCACTGCCTACTTTGAGGAAACATAGCAACAGCGCAGTGGCGCGGGGACGAACCTAGTTCAAATGCGGCGCTAAACAACAACAGCTCGATTTTCAGCTCGAAAATTACCGAGGAAAACGGAGGCGTTCGTCGAGCTCTTCCTTCCTCGCTCTGAGCAAAAGATGAAAACTTCGTGTGAGGATTCGCAAGATCGGAAGAAGGTGTTTTTTTTCACTGAAGAGAACATAGTGGAAAGTTCCAGTAGCAAAAGCGCATAATTCCCAATTAACCATGGATTGTAGAGTTTTGAAAAGCTAAGAACGAATGGTTATTCAAGCGCCTACAGGGAAAATCAAGTCCGACCGAGATTAACTATGTTAAATGAAACAGAAATGTAGATAGGTAGTATTGAATGGTATTAAAAATTTCACTGAATATTTCACTGCACAGAAATGCAGTTCTTTTTTTCTTTTTTTTTGGAAGGATGTTAAATTGGTGGAACTGTCCAGATGCATATGCCTGTATTGGGTCTGCAAATGAAGGGCAGCTGACACTCTGCTTCTTTCCCCTCGTGTCCTATTGTGAGTGCTAAGATGAAGTGACTGTGCAAAGGCATTGAGAGTGTGTGAAAATTGTAGCACTGTGAGGGCAAATGCATTTGAATAATTTCGACGTGTAATTTCTCACCTTTAGGGAACTCTGCAATGAGGTGTGGTGTCACATTTGCGGTAGATGTTAAGCAAAGCCATTACAGCTAGTTCTTCTTTCTACTCCTCACCAAGGACTTATTTTTTGCATCTTTAAAAAAAAAAAGCAGAATAACTCAAATTATATGTTTTATTATTTGTTTCTGATGTTATTCAACACTGAAACATAAAGTATTTGTTATTGTCATGATATTATTGGCATCCTGTGTTATTTGAGAGGAAAATCCATAGTGGGCAGTGTTTTTGTGGAAATTCACTTTTGGCTCATCATTCAGTTTGATGTTTTTCATGTAATAAACATTATGACTCACTGTATCAGAGCTATGGCTCAAATCCAGTGTACAATGTCGCTGTTCAGACAGTTTTAACCTGCAAAATACAAGTGTGGCTGTTCCACAGATGGACAATTCATTTTCTTACCTGGGGAAAAAATGGGGTTTTCACACATCCTGAAATCCACATCAAAATGATGTTCTGGATACAGCACCTCACATTCCACAGTCTGCAAGGATGAATTGCAAGTTATTGCAAGCCAAGTATCACCACTCAACCCTCTCAGGTGAAAAAAAAATCACAAATACACGATTGGAATGTTCTTAACTGAACATTCCAGTGCTGATGCAGCAGCCAGCACTGGTGACTGAAAGCAAGAGTTCTAGAACACTGACTTAGAATTAAAAAAAACATTCTAGAAACCCTACTCTTCAAAGGGATAATAAGAGGGTGTGACAGGGCAGTTGGTCATGGTGACCAGCATATATACAAGTACCCTTTGATTGACAGCCCCTAGTGGGGACTGTAACATGGCTGTGAGGAGTGAGGTCTGGCCCACTCGTTCTTTCCCAGCACTCTCTCTCCCCCTTTAAAGGCAAAGCCCTGTAATCACCAAGGCAACCAGTCACATTCACCAGAGGCCCAAAAATCACTGTATTTACTTTTGGGTTTGGCGTCAGGAGAATGAACCCTGGCTTCCAGTGATGTGTGTTTGTCAGTCCTTAATGTGCCGGATCCTTTCAGAAGCGCGCAGGAAAGAAAGTGCCCATTAGCCAGAGCGTATTAGCCGTCAGCAGAAGAGAAAAGGGGGCTTTATCTTTATCTCTGCATTGATCTGCAGGCTTTCCTCCGAGCCGCCGAGAACCTCCGCGCAGGGCTTCCTTTTCTCGCCGCTTTTGTTTTGGTGTGAAGCCTCCTGGGTAATTTGCGGCGCTCTCCCGCCTCTCCGGTATTGGTTGCGCGAGGTTTTTTCCCGGTTTAATAAAGTTGGGGCTCGGCTCGTCCGCTAGACGCCGTCGGGTCTGAGGAGCGAGGGACGGCGTCCGGTCTCCCGTGCGCACGTCCTGTCCTCAGCGCACCCCACGAACAGGGAGGGGAGTGGTACTGTCAGGCAGTGCATTCTGGGAATGCTGTGTTTCCGTCACCCGCCTTGGACGTAGACAATGCTAAACGACATGTGAAATCCTTAGCCTATCATAAGTGATTTGTACAGAAAAGAGCCTCTGTAATGCCGTGTGACATGGTACCCAGAAAAAAACAAAATGGCATGCCTATTTTCAATTGTCATATTTTTGTTTCATTATTGATACGTGTTGCAGAACCCTTGTTGTAAGACATTCCACCACAGGCTAATTTTTTATAGTGAGGTATTTATACTTGGACTGATCCAAATGTTAAAAGCCTTTGCCATTTTTTGTAATTCTCTTAAAGGGATAGTTCAGAATTATTTTTGATATCTAGCACTGTTTTCTACCCACCCATGACACTGTCGATGTTACAGAGAGCATTTTTACATCAGTCCAGCCTTCACATCGTATGGGACGTGGAGCTCATGCTGGTGATCCCCGAGTGATAATATGAATGAACGGGGGCGACCTTCATGCAACCCCAAAACCACTTAAACACGCACCACACTGCACCTTCAGCGAACGGAAGCCCTCGGTAATTTACATTCACGTTTTGTATGCCATGATTTTGCGGCGTTGAAGTCAAACTACCTCTAAATCTTTTATTGTGTGTTTTTATGAAGCGGTTGCTGTTTGCAGTGGTGGAGTGATACTTGGCCAAGCAATAAAAGATTTAGGGGCAGTAATGAAGGCGCGTGGTAGGGCGATTGAGGCATGTTTGCCAGTAATTATGGCTAGCATGACTACCAGGGGACTCCTCCCTGAATTTGAATTTGGGCATTTAACTGACGCTCCCATGACTGTGATGGCTCGGCTTGCTTATGTTTCACGAGAAGTGGCGTCCAAAGTGATGTCAGCGTCGAACTGAAAGGGAATAAGACGTCAACAGCCAACGAAAACGGTTGGAGTGGAAGGATTGTGATGTCCCTGCTTTAATTTGAAGTGCGAGGCAAAACAGGCAAACAACCGTGGATCAAATTCGAACCCGGGCTGAGGGTCGCCTGTTTTATTAAAAATGGTGACGGCCCAGTGTCCTTTTCAGTGGTGTCCTTTTAATTGACTTCCTCCATTTTAATGGTTCACCGGCTGCGTTTCAGACAGCCAGGAGCTAAATCACACGAAAAGCAGCGCGAAATACCCCGTTTCTCGAACTGCTGCGGAGTGGGTGGTATAATTAAGGGTTTCATTATGTTACCCAGAATCGCATCAATATTAATGCGTATGGTATCCAATGTGGCAAAACATGCGGTCTGTATCATAGCCAAAGACATTGAATGAGAAAGACTGCGAGCTTTTCGAAAGCCGCCTTCTCTTTTAATGGTGTCTTCCGTCGTAGCCCATGCAAGGCAAGGGTCTCCTTTAATCCCTGTGGTCTGAGGGAATTGGTTTGCAGTGCATACGCTACCAGTGGATAGAAATGGTGGCAGCAGCAGCAGCCAGGGGATTTGTTGCCAGAATGAAATTAGAAATAAAATAAAATATAACCTTGCTGGCCATTGTGAACTGAGTATTTTGCCCTTGTACAGGATTTTTAGAAAAGTAAAACTAGAGAAAGAAACTGACCCACTTTTATAATTGTGAATGAAACGCCACCATTAGGAAAATACTAAGAATCATATCAATACTTTGAGAAAACAGCTAGCGGTGCCCTGATTGGCTAGTGCTGTCTACATCCACCCCTTTGTGGATCTTGGTCCTCTATGGGTGGGAGCTGTAAGTGAATTTTCTCTAAAATCTGAAATGTAAGGTGTCTGAATACAGAGAAAGCAATGAAAATATTTCTTGCACTTGATACATCAGCACACAGAATGCAGGACGTCGCTGTGTAAATAGTCACGTCTCCAACTCCAGCTGATGCTGACTTGTTGGAGGTGTGAGTAGCCTTTCCTCCATTTATTTTTGTTTCGTGTTGTATTTGTAGACGGCATATTAAATTTACTGAGTCCCTTTCAAAATCCCTTACACGGTCGTTTTATGAATGTTTGAGGGGCGTACTGGCTCTTTCTAAACTGCTAAAGTTAGTTCAAAAATTTGTGCACTTATGCGATGACAATTTTTGGCACTGTACAAAATGTCAAAACATGTCCTTGTTTGTTGGTTTTGGCTTTTTTAAAATCTTTTTTTCTTTTTCTTTCTCATACGTCCACAGTGAGGTCTGACAAGTTGTGCTGAGTGCTCTACTGCAGTTTAGCGGGGCTATCTATGTTACCATAACAACCGCAGGGGTTCCGATGCACGCAGCCAGCTGTGTGTGCTGTAGCTGTCGTAGATTAGGTGCCTCAGCCACAGGCAGCATCACATGTCTAATATAGCCACTTATGGGGGCAGCGAGGAGGCGGGTGCCCGGGGGGGGGGGGGGGGGGGGGGGGGGGGGGGGGTGAACAGTGTTCTATATAAGTACCCTTTGATTGACAGCCCCTCGTGGGGACTGTAACATGGCTGTGAGGAGTGAGGTCTGGCCCACTCGTTCTTTCCCAGCACTCTCTCTTCCCCTTTAATGGCAAAGCCCTGTAATCACCAAGGCAACCAGTCACGTTCACCAGAGGCCCAAAAATCACTGTGTTTACTTCGGGTTTGGCGTCAGGAGAATGAACGCTTTCTCCCAGTGCCCTGTGTTTGTCAGTCCTAAACGTGCTGGATCCTTTCAGACCACGCCCGGTAGCCACCGTGTTTTGAACGTTGGCGGAAGAGCAAACGGGTGCCATTTTCTTGATCTGAAACCTTTCCTTCAAGCCCCTTAGAAGATTTGATTCAGGTCCTCGTCTCCGTTGCTTTTTGCGAGACCCCGGGGGAGGTAATGACTGCTTCAGAACGCTCGACTGAGTCACAGTCGGCACTGTTGTCATAGCGATGAGCGGAGATGCTGTTAATTTGGAGAAAAGTGGTGATGATTCAGCTGGATGGGGCCAAAAAAATGTCTGGGTTGATAGGGCTGAATATCATCAGTGTAATATTGTAGCGATCCACCAGTGGAGCTGCTGGTGCAGTGAATTTGTCTTTAGCGTGGTGGTTAGTGTGGCTGTCTGACACTCAGGAGACCTGAGGCTGGGCCTTGCCGGATACTCACACGCTGCAGTATATGTATAAACATTTTTTTGGTGCGACAGAATACGTAGGGCGAGGGCCCAGTGTTAGTCTTGAGTGTGTTCCTGTCCGGGCTGTCAACCTGAATACCCCAGCTCTTGAAAGCCGAAACGCGACATCGGAGACATTTTTTTTAAACATTTGATAAATGGAAGGGTATTTAAAACATCTAGTCAGCTACAGTAGAAGAGTTCAATTGCAAAATTCCTTTTGCATCAACTTAGGCAAATTTTACCCCCTCCCCTTGCTAACGCTTGTGAACGCGGTGCCACCCCGCTTGTTTACCCGAGCCCGCTGGCACGGAGGTGGGCGATGCAGGGTTTGCTAGCTTAATGTATGGGCTTCCCCAGGGTGCCGGAGCGTGGCAGACATTAAATTAAAATCCATTCAGTCCGCCAGCCGCTGGAATCACAACTGATTACCAGCGGCTGAAGTGCCGGGGTCTGGAAACAGCACTTCAGCGGGGTGACGCGGAACCAAAATTGAGGGGACTGCAAGTGGGGTCCCGGTGGGGGACACTTGTCTCCGACGCACACCCGCCCGCACGCAAACAGGAAGAGGAAGCCGGGGGTTTTCCCAGGCCTCTCACCAGAAGCCGGCTCTTTTCCCTGACCCTGTCAGACCCAGGACCCCTCAGGAAGCACTGAGGACGTACTTGAATGCTTGAAAAGATGGAGGGGTCTTTTGAGTGGTTCTGTTCAGCACATGAGCACACACACACACACATACACAAGCCCACGCACACATACACACATACACTCACAAGCACACTCACTCACACACACACACACACATACACAAGCCCACGCACACATACACACATACACTCACAAGCACATGCACGCACACACTCACTCACACACACACACACACACACATAAAGTGCACACACACGCGCACGCATACACACATACAAACTTGCACGCACGCATAGAATACACACACATGCACACACACACACACACACATGCAATATTCACATGCATTGGCGCCTATCTCTCCATTTCTATAAAGCACACACCTCCACTCTTACAATATGGTAAAATAAATGTAACCCTCAAAATGTCCCTGTTGGCATATTCTTTTCTTCCCTGAAATGGCCACTCTGGGTTCGGTTTGTGAGGCCTTTTGGTCCCTGCAAGCCTGTGCTCTTTGCACAGTCAGCATTAATGTCACTGCAGCTGACTTAATGCCCCGACAGGATCACGCAACATGCCTTCCCATCATGCAACAGGCTCGCGTTCGCTGACGGGAACGAGCTGAACCCTGACCGCCTTGGCCCTGCCGTGTCATTTCCTGGATATCGAATCGGACGCAACCTGTACTGGGGTCGCTGAGCGAGGCAGCACCTCACGCACTCAGGGGAGAGTCTGCGGGCGAAGCTTTCTAATCCGACTTGAGCTGCGTTCCCTCAGATCAGCGCCAAGAAAAGACTCAAGTGCAAAGGCTCCCCAGAGCCTGCGCAGCACCGATCATTTCAAATGCATTTTTATCATTTATTAAGGTGAAATTTCACGTGGTTAGGAGAGCATGGCCGAGCGGGTTTGAAAGCTCTCGTGTAGCGGATTGGACCTTTTTCAGAGGTAGCGAAACCCTTTCATTTCTGTTTACTAGCGAGCGGGGAAATCTGAAAGCATCGCGGTGGCTTTTGACTGAAGCTTTTTGAGAGGCAGGCTGAAGATGTTGGGAAGTCACTGTTATCAAACCTTTTCAGTGTCCCAATCTGCTTGGCTGTACTGTTCCTCTCTGATAGTTAGTTTCAGATCTTTAGCCCCCACCTGTCAGTAGAAATATCTGTGGAAACTCTAAACATTGCCCATGAATTTACTCTTGAGTGTCGCATTCGATTCAGATTTTTTGAGAGCGACGTGTCTGTGGTCTGTGGGGGAATTGTATGTGTGGTACAGTATTGGGGAATTGTATGTGTGGTACAGTATTGGGGAATTGTATGTGTGGTACAGTATTGGGGAATTGTATGTGTGGGACAGTATTGGGGAATTGTATGTGTGGTACAGTATTGGGGAATTGTATGTGTGGTACAGTATTGGGGAATTGTATGTGTGGGACAGTATTGGGGAATTGTATGTGTGGTACAGTGTTGGGGAGTTGTATGTGTGGTACAGTATTGGGGAATTGTATGTGTGGTACAGTGTTGGGGAGTTGTATGTGTGGTACAGTGTTGGGGAATTGTATGTGTGGTACAGTGTTGGGGAGTTGTATGTGTGGTACAGTATTGGGGAATTATATGTGTGGTACAGTGTTGGGGAGTTGTATGTGTGGTACAGTATTGGGGAATTGTATGTGTGGTACAGTGTTGGGGAATTGTATGTGTGGTACAGTGTTGGGGAATTGTATGTGTGGTACAGTATTGGGGAATTGTATGTGTGGTACAGTATTGGGGAGTTGTATGTGTGGTACAGTATTGGGGAATTGGATGTGTGGTACAGTATTGGGGAGTTGTATGTGTGGTACAGTATTGGGGAGTTGTATGTGTGGTACAGTATTGGGGAATTGTATGTGTGGTACAGTATTGGGGAATTGTATGTGTGGTACAGTATTGGGGAATTGTATGTGTGGTACAGTATTGGGGAATTGTATGTGTGGGACAGTATTGGGGAATTGTATGTGTGGTACAGTGTTGGGGAGTTGTATGTGTGGTACAGTATTGGGGAATTGTATGTGTGGTACAGTGTTGGGGAGTTGTATGTGTGGTACAGTATTGGGGAATTGTATGTGTGGTACAGTGTTGGGGAGTTGTATGTGTGGTACAGTATTGGGGAATTATATGTGTGGTACAGTGTTGGGGAGTTGTATGTGTGGTACAGTATTGGGGAATTGTATGTGTGGTACAGTGTTGGGGAATTGTATGTGTGGTACAGTGTTGGGGAATTGTATGTGTGGTACAGTATTGGGGAATTGTATGTGTGGTACAGTATTGGGGAGTTGTATGTGTGGTACAGTATTGGGGAATTGTATGTGTGGTACAGTATTGGGGAATTGGATGTGTGGTACAGTATTGGGGAGTTGTATGGGTGGTACAGTATTGGGGAATTGTGTGTGTGGTACAGTATTGGGGAGTTGTATGTGTGGTACAGTATTGGGGAATTGTATGTGTGGTACAGTATTGGGGAATTGTATGTGTGGTACAGTATTGGGGAATTGTGTGTGTGGTACAGTATTGGGGAATTGTATGTGTGGTACAGTATTGGGGAATTGGATGTGTGGTACAGTATTGGGGAATTGTGTGTGTGGTACAGTGTTGGGTGTTGAAAAGAAACCCGCGTGTGTGTGCTGTCTCCTGCTGACGGTTTTGGCGGGAGCTCGGAGAATGAAGTGCGCTCTCTTGCGGGTACGAGGGTCTGAAAGGCTCACCGTGGGGCTGCTGTGCTCAGGAGAACACCTGCACAGGTTCGCCAGGCTTCGGGCGAACGGTTTGAGCTGAGGGGGCTGGAGCTCGGCCGGGCCTTTTCGGGCGGCTGACGCGAAGCGAGCGAACGGGGCGAGAGAAGTGGGTGTTTTCTCGGGCAGGTGTGGCGGAATCGGGCGAGCCCGGAGCCTGAAGAGGGTGGGGGGGGGGGGGGGGGGGGGGGGGGGGGGGGGCGGGCGCGCGGCGGGGGCAGGGCGTTAGCGGGAGCGGGCCGCTCGACGCGCCAGCTCGATAAACATCGCGGCTGCGAGCCAAGACCGCTTCACGCCGCCCTCGTTTTTCGCCTGACACATTTGAGCCGTTTCCCGATGACGTACTCAAGCCCGCTGGGAAATCTCCTCGTGAAAATTTCCGCGTTCTGGAAGAAGATTATGAATGCATTTGCTTCTCTGTTTTTTTTTTTCTTTTCTTTTTTTCTCTTCTAGGCACGGCCTAGCCGTTGAATAAATGGTAATTGAGAAATGTGTAAATTCCAAACCCGGGGACATGAATTCTCATTTCCACCGTGAGCGCAACGGAACTACTTTCGAGTACTTATTATTTTTTCCATTAGTCATATAAATGTGCTAATGGTTTAGTAATATCACATTTCTTTACCGTTGGGTTAGATGTCAGAGAACATAGCTGTTTTGCAGCTCAGGGGGGAAGCTCTGGGTGAAGCTAATACAAGCTAAGTACTGACGCTAATGTTTGTAGCCTCAGTACCAAGGCTAATGTTAGTGCTGTGAATGGTTATATGAACTGCAAAAGGAAAAAGTGACCATTGCTCAAGGTAGTTGTGTTTGTCTTTGTTACAGATTAGTTTAATGCTCAATAGGGTAGTTAACAAGTCAATGGAGTCTGCACATCTTGCACTTACCATCAATCCTGGGGCTGTGCTTTCCCCTCCTCTAGGGAAGTACTGCTCTTGGGTTTGCACTGTAAGTCACTCGGGGTAAGAGGCTAGTAGATGCTAGTAAAGTATGCTAATGTATTTTTTTTTTTTTGCCTGTCGAGGCTGCGTCAGCATGTGGACACGGAGGCGACTGCTCTGACGGATGCTCCCATGCCAGCAAAGCCTCAACGGGGGGGAAAGAATCAGCCCTACATTCCCCTGTTCGATTCACACGTTACCGTAATTTGTCTTGATAATTTGACCGGCCCCTGTTGTTTGCAGTGTTTTTGCCACAGTCATTTATTTTCATCCCAACCCTTTTTGCGCTCGCTCAGTCGATTCAGCACAAGCAGATGTTTCGGAGGGTGCATTTTTATGAATGATTAATTCAGTCACAGCGTGGTATCTTCCATAAGGAACGGAGGAAGGAGCTGCTGGTAGTATGTGTGTGGCGTGAGTCTAGCGGAGGCATCTGACTGGTATTGTGTGTGATTGTGAGTCTAGAGTATCTTGCTGGTACTACGTGTGTGCCATGTGTGGCATGAGTCTAGAGGGGGCATCACACTGGTACTATGTGTGTGATATGAGTCATCTCTCTGGTACTACGTCTGTGGCATGACTCTAGAGGGGGCATCTCGCTGGTACTACGTCTGTGACGCCAGTGTAGAGGAGGTTGATGACAGGATGAAGTGTAGGAGGCTGCTGTTCTCTGTATCGGAGATGACCTGGCCCCCCACTCTCAGGTCCACAGAGACGCAGCCCAGGCAGAGATAAAGGGAGAGGTGACTCAGAGGCCAGGGCCTGGATGTAACCGGAAGAGAGTCTGCTCACAGCAGGATGGGATTTCACGGCCTTTTTCAATCTCTAACAACCCTTCATTTTCTCTTTTTTAAAAACCTGTGAATTCTCCACAAAGCTCTGTGCATTCAGTCAGATGACTGTTCTCACATTCGAAAGTCTGTAATGAATATTTAATTGGACACGTTTGAAATATTCCGCAGAAATTTTCACAGGAAGTTCCAAACATTAATATCAAACTTTTCTCATTCAGGTTGTGAATAAACTCCTGTCAAGCTATTATTTGGAAGGAAAATGTCCATGAGTCACTTCCTGTCTTGCGACTAAGTATTGTCACAATTTCTTCTCTCTGCTGAGATGGTCTTTTAAAACAACACTATAATAGATGCGATCTCCGTTTTTCTCCACCGTTTATAGTTTGTGAAATTCAGCACAGTTATTATTTGATAGGTTGGAGCTAAGCACATTTCATTTTCTATTGATTCTCAAAAGTAACTGACGAAATATAACTTGCGTATGCCGTGTTTGTCGGACATTATTGCAGTTATTAATAATTATAAGCTGCCCTGGAGAAGTAGAGTGGTACTGGGGGACTCATCCTCGCTCACAGTGTGTGTGCATCTGTGCTCCCTGTTCCCAAGGGAGCTGTTTAATCAACAGAGTGTCTTCCACATCGGTACAAATGGACTTCAGCTTCCCAGCCATCGTTTGAAATGAGTTTGTTGTGAGTGTTACTGAGACGGCTTCAGGTCCCGGAGCCGATCTGGGAGATGGAGGAATCTTCTCGCTTGAGGTCCAACGCACGTGCGCGACGTGCTTCAGAGCTGTCAGTCACACTGAGCGGATTTCTTTCTGAATGCTCTTTAACAGCCTGCAGACCTGGGTCTGCTACGTATTGGTTTTGGATTCAAATACTTTTCTGTGCTCTGTTGATCTGGCCTGGTGTAATCGAGCCTGCCGATATGACCAGAATGGCAGGGTTTGCACTTTTTGCGAGTATTTCATTGGTTTCGATACACCAGACCAGATCGGTAAGGTGTAGGAAAGTATTTGAATCCAAAACAAATACGTATTTGACTCAGGTCTGACAGCCTGTTGTGACCCTTCGCCTGGCTGCGGTCACATGGTCGGGACGGTCACGGTCTGAAGATTGCGAGATGTTCTCAGTCTGCTCCCTTTCAGCACTGTGGAAAAATAATTCATTAGCTGTGATAATTGTGCACAGCTTTTATCGAGTTTGTTTGCTGATTATGGGGGATGCGTACACCAACATCACTCACAGCTTATTATTTTGAATTAGAAGAGGCAGGAATCTTACCATTTCACGCAATCTTCACTCAGCCAGTGTCCATTTGTTTATTCTTAATAGCGAAACAATCAATACCAGCTAATAGCCAGGTCTTTTTCTCAGTCTCATGTTGGGGTATCTTTGTATTTCTTTGCATCAGAAACAGCGTAGCATTTCCTCATATCCACAGATTTAAACTCAAAGGTAAATTGTCTCTTTCATTCTCCACCCTGGCAACTGGGGCATGTTGATGAGAAAAGACAAATTCATTTGCAGATTCTGCAGGTAAAGGGCTCTTGAAAACTGAAGTTTGCAGTGCTTAATGCTGAAAGCTGGTGCAATTTGCGGTTTACCCTTTAGGTTAAGACTGCGTTATTTGCGATAATTACATTTATTTTACTTGCTGATTTATGAATGTATCTTATTTAAATCATGTGAAGAGACATCAATCAAAGTAACACTGAAGCAAGAGACCAGGAAGTTAATTGAAATCAGCTGCCGGTGGCCTACACTTGTTAATCAAGCGAAAGAAAGGAAATGAGGTGTCAGCTTAAAGACAAGATTTGAGCCTCACATAATTCAGCTCAGAAGCCACAACTGGCCGGTATTTATGCTTAAACACGCTAGCATGATGTACTGGTGTATGTAATTTATTACAGGACGTTCTGGTCGCATGGACACACACACACACATGCATGCCCAGCACACACACGCACACATGCACACAGGCACACACAGGCCAGTTGGCCAGTGTTTATTGTACTGTACTGAGTAACCTCTCTGTACACAGATATAAGGATCCTCACACATGCTGTAGCCTCTCAGCTGCTCATGTGTGTGAGTCAGTGAGTAGGGGTGGGAACTGGGGCATTATTCACACCAATAACACATTGTGCAAGGAATGTGTGTCATAGCCAGTTTGAGCTCTGAGAAAACATCCACCACCGATTACATATTGGTGCTTCAGTTAACCGCAAAACATTTCAGTGAGGTTGAACAATTAGGAACGAGTGAATGATTTGTATTTTGCTTGTACTGCTCATGTCAAGGAATAAAGTACGCACTCTAGCAGTTAAACTGTGGGACATGAGGTGGCCCAGCCAGCCTCATAACCCCTTGCTGTATTTTAAATGAAGTTCTATGTGGAATTAGACAGGGATGCTAACTTAGCTTACTGAAATGCAAGCTAGCCAGCATTCAGAGAACAGTGGTGTCCCAGGAGTCTGTTTGAGGTGGGTTGCTCTCCTTGGTCCTGGAAATGTGACAGTTCAGTTCAGTTAATTTCCTCCTTTATCGGTCACCAACATCTGTGTAATTAAGCAACAGGCTTGCATTCACCACAGCACTGTTCTGTGTTGCTGTCATGGGTGATTGATTTATGTAGTTATATATGTAACCATACATATTATATGTAGCTTATGGTTGCATATACAGGCTAAATCAAGTCCTGTCAGTGGTTTTTGGTATTTTAATATCTCAAACGTAGTGTTTTTCATACAGGCAGGGTAATGTCTTTTTTTTCCAATCTAGTCAAAAATTCAGTTGTATTTACTTCATATTTTATTTGCCTGCCAAATGCTGTCACAGTAAGAATCCAGGTTAAAATCCTGTTAGATTACAATACATGAACAGTAAAAATTACTACAGTTAAATTGGAATGGCTTTCTGGTTAACTGCTTCACAGTCATGTATTCTGCTGACTCGTTCTTGCTCATTTGGCTACACATAGATGGTGTGAGAGCTTGCTTGAAACCCTTAGCTCCAAGCGTGATGGTCGTATCTGTTTTGGCTGTACTTCCTGGTTGGTGCCTGATGGGAGATTAGGTCCTTCCTGAACAGAAGGGATCTCTCCCCACGCCTCCCCTGCTCTGACCTGACTGCAAAAGCTGCAGAATGAGTGTGGAGCCAGTTTCCTCCTCCTTTGTGCTGGCAGCGGGAATGGGTGTGCGTGCATCTATCAATCTGTGAGCACGGCACATGAGAATAAAGCCTGTTTATGACGCCTCTCGGGGGGGGGGGGGGTTGAGTATTGATGTGGGACACTACGGATGCTGGTTCAGGGGCGCACGCGCGCGGCGCTGCTGTAAAATCGTTTTTTACGACGCCGCTTTAGAGCGAGCGGTCAGTCCCCACGCGGCCGAGCGGGGGTGTGTGCGGCTGAAGTGCTCGCTCAGCAAGTTTTCAAGCCGGAACAGAAGGGGAAACTGCAGCCCGTCCGCCATTACGGCTCCAGAACGGCGGGCGTACGTGGAGCCTGAATGGAGGTCCGCTTTCGGCCCTGGTGGTTTCGATTGGGCTTTGGGGCGATGGCGTAGGGCAGTGTGAGCTCTGGAATACAGGAGGTCACACAAGGCTGTGACACTGAATTCAGACATTCCAGATTCCAGTTCATGTGGGGTAACCCCCCCACACGCACACACACACACACACTCACACCGTATTCCACTTTGTCTTTTCTTCTGTAACAAACGGCTATCCGATCCCATCGTAACGATTTCCCCCCAATTTTTGTGGGGCCAAAGTGGGGCCCTTGGCGGCTTAAGTGCGTAGTTCTGCGGAGATTTTGATTACAGAAGTTTACACAAAAACCAGATTCCTCCTCCCATCAGTTCTCGGGTGATTTCAGTAGAACTCAAAGGTTTTGGGAGCAGAGTGTCTCAGACACAGGCCAGTAACTCTCAGGGAGGCACGCTCAGTACCAGCTGAGGGCAGAGCCGTATTTTACTCCCTCGGCGTAGAGTGAGAGCGAGAGGGAGTAATTTTCGATGTGGACGTGGCTCCTTTCTCGAGGAAAATCGGCGATAAATACTTCGCCGTTTTCGCGGCTGGCGAACGCAAACCTGACGGTGCGGTTTCCTAGCAACCGCGGAGCGAGAATGCTTGGCTGCAGATGCGCGGGGAGCGCGAGATAAAGATCTGCCGGTTTAATGCGGTGCTGTTAGCATCGCGCTAACCGCACGTTGTCAGTCGGAAGATTGTGGCTTTTCTCCGTTAAACGTGTGTAAATTCTCTTCTTATCGCGTGCTTTGTGCTGCCGGTGTTATCTGCGCTCTCCATCTTTGCTCGTTCAGCTGGGAGAGAACGGAAAAAGCGAACGTTTGTCATGTTAGATGAAGCCCTTGATATCTCCAATGTTCTGCATGGCAGTGGGTTTTATTCTCACGTGGCAAAAATGTGTGTGCGCGTTTGTGCGTGTGTGTGCGCGTGTGTTCGCACGAACCCCATCCTCAGTTTCACAAATCTGCACTATTTGTGTTCACTATTGCCCCAAGGCCTTTGTTTAATGTTCTTATTGAGCCCAGCTCACTTGCAGTGGCTACGTTTACATGCACACCAATAACCTGATTATTGGTAGTAATCAGTTTATGCCAGTATATGGATTATTGCCTGCACGTGGCTGTAAGTAATGTGATTACTCTGTGTTTGCATGGTTCTTTCCATAATCGGCGTACGCTCAGTAGAAACGGTGTACACCGGCTGCCATGTTTGCTTTCAACCTGAATCTCCTGCCTGACATGCAAAGATTCAAAAAGCTGAAATATAGATGGATAAAATCAAAAGATTGGGGGGGGAAAAATCCAGGTGTCTTAATGGGGTTTTGAATATGCCGTAGTATTGTCATAATCAGGGTAAGTTGGGAGTATTAGTGTGCATGTAAACCACACCCACCGCGTCTGTAATGTTGTGGCAGCATTGTACAGCTGCAGCGCTGTTCACTCTGTCTTCATGCAGGTCTGTAGTCTAATGGAATGGTGACTAAATATCTCTTTCTCTCCCCCTCCCCCCTCCTCTGTCTCTCTCAGTGCTGAGCATCGGTGAGGGGGGGTTCTGGGAAGGCTCGGTGAAGGGCCGGACGGGCTGGTTTCCTGCGGACTGTGTGGAGGAGGTGCAGATGCGACAGTATGACCCGCGTCTTGGTGAGTACCGCCGGGCTCTGACTCCACCCCCCCAGCTGCTGTAGTGCTTCCGTATCTTAATTATAATCCACTTCTATAAGGGGTTTACAGAGAAGCCCTTATGACACAGCTGGGTTTGAGTGTTTTTCCTCCTCACGCAAAGCTTTTGATCTGCTTGGACGATGCGACGACCTTTTCAAGAGTGATATATTGTAATTGTCTTGCTCTGTGGTTTCTGTGGGGTAGTCGATGTTGATCTACAGTTACGTGTGAGCTCTATGGTGCGGGTGAATTCATTATTGTTTTTGTTTGCTGGATGCCGTTAAGGGGGCACTACTTGCTGCAAAAACTAACTTGGCTAGTGATGCCCCCCCCTTCCCTCCCTCCTCCCTCCTCCCTCCTCTCTCTTCCCTCTCTCCCTCTTCCCCCCTTCCTCCCTCCTCCCCCCTCCCTTCTCCCTTTGAGGGCTCCTGCTAATGTAGAAGGAATAATTTGAGTGGCAGCGCATCAGCCTGGAGTGGGGTTAGAGTTTCATTCAGATTAATCACCCCCCTGTCCTACACTGGATTTTAATCATAAAACACACACATGCACACGCACACGCACACAGACACTCGCACGCGCATACGCGCGCACACACACACGCACATGCAGACACACACACTCACACGCACCCACCCACGCACACACACGCATACGCACACACACACATATGCATACGCACACACACACACAAATACACATACGCACAGACGCACGCCCCCACACACGCTCACACACACACACCTAGCTAGCTCAACAGGAGATCGCTAACACAGAAAGAACAGGACAGACTGCCTTAAAGGGAAACAACGGCCAGAGCATTGTCATACTCTTCTTCCTGTTTCAGTTCCGTTCTGTTCCACTCAGAGCCGCTGAAGAATGGCTCCCTAAATATAGATTAGCCCTGGAAGGACAGGAGATTGATGGTCCCGTCCATTACGGCTCTCTCCCGATTGATTCATTTCCTTTGTGCTTATAGGAAAGAAGGCTGGCCGCCCCTTGATGGTCGGGTCCATTACGGCTCTCCCGATACATTCATTTCCTTTTGTGCTCATAGGGAATGAATGCAAAGCAACCTCGAACGAGGCACAGAGCGCTGTCTGACCTTATTAAGCAGCTGTTCTGTGAATTGCACCGTGTTTATGTATTCAGGGCTGATCTGATCAAGGATCATGTCTGGAGGCTGCTCAGTCTTCTTAATGGTGCTTACCAAGCACAGTTCAGCACTGCGGTGGAGAACAGCTCCCTGCTGCTAGTGCTATTGCTGGATGCTCTCAGTGCTGAATCTTTCACCTAAATGTAATGTTGCTCCCCGCCCCCCCTGATTTAAACCACAAAAGCAGGGCGTTCCTGCAAAAGAGCATCCGTGCTCAGCGAACCCACCCTGGGTAAATAAAAATAAATAAACAAAAGGGCTTTCGATCCCTGGTTCTTCACACTGTTTTGTAGTATGGTGTATAGAGCTGACCCCAGCGATGGTTTGGGGGTGGGGTCACGGTTATGTCAGCTGATCTGATCTGACCCCAGTGATGGTTTGGGGGTGGGGTCACTGTTGTTTCGGCTGATCTGAGCTGACCCCAGTGATGGTTTGGGGGGCAGGGTCACAGTTGTGTCGGCTGATCCTGGATCACTTGACACGCGGCTGTACCTGTGAGCTCCAGGAACTCCTGCAGGATTGTTCCCCTTGTTTCCATGGCTACAGCAGTAATCTTTAAGTCGTGCTAGGGACTCTGGCACAGACTGTAAAATACTGAAGGGCTCTAGTGTCTGGGAATACCTGCACATTGATCGCTCAGATCAGATAACAGGCACTCCCTGACTGCATGGGTGCTCTGATGTTAGAACTGCTTACATTTTACTGAACTGTTCATTTCCTACACATTGTATGCACATTACACTGCTGGCACACATCTGCATCTACATCCACAGAAGTGTACAGTGAAAAATGCGTTTTCTTATAGTAAAGGGTCATGCTAGGTTTCTTCAAGTCACATGTTTTTTAAAAATGTGTATGTATCTCAGAGAGAATGTGACAGACGCCTTGTCATGCTGTGCATTTTTCAGGATGTGTTGATTCTAAATTTGCGGTTGTGCCATTAAAATGGGTCGAGGCGGTCTGTGAACAGCCTGATGGCCGTGGTTTACCTGGGGATAGAAGATGAGCTTGCATTCAGAGTAAAGGCAATATGCCTCTCGCTGTGTCTAACACTCAAGAATAGTTCTACAGCTTTCAACAACGGTACCTAAGTGTGTGTGTGTGCGCGCGTGTGTGTGTGTGTGCAGGCATGCTATGTAGTACATATGAACACTTGGACATTTTCTTCACAGTAAAGCATCACTGTACCCATCACAGTGTTGTTTTTTTTTTTTTTTTAAACGATTTTTATTCCTCATTATTTCTCCCACTGTGGAATGTTGAGTCATATTCACAGGTCCATAGGTTAAGATTTGACCTGAGCAGAATGAATTTTCCTTGTGGACAATAAAGAACATCCATCTATCTGTCTAATTTGTTGAAATACCTAACTGTCTTTGCTCAGTTTTCTGCTCTTCAGTAACTGGACCAGTTTAACCAGACAAATTGATTATAACGGAACAGTTAAAACAGCCTCTGTTGGATATTCAGTTAGGCACAGCAGTGCAATCCTACAAACAGTTCATTTGTGCTTAGATGCTGGGTTTTCTTGGTAATAATTGAAGTCTTTTCCTGCACAAGCCTGGCACTGTAGAATGCATATGTCTCTATGGCAACCATGTGAAACACAGGAACCAAGGCTTTTTAAGTCTGATTGGCTGAGAGAGGTGGAATCCGGTCACCTGTAGTCAAAGCACCGTTAGGCTTTTTTAATCAGACTTGTTTGTGAAAGTGGCAGAAATGGCTTCCCTTGCATTGGAGGACCTGGAATTGGCTTGATGGGGAAAGCAGTGATGCCCAAGGGGTTGCTTGGTCATCATCACCACCAGCTCCATGGACACACCATTGCGTTACTCATTCTGTTTTCAGATGGCCTTTACCAGAGCGTAGAGCAATATGTTTTATGTATGTGTGTGTGGTATTGTCCATTACCCACTGATGGATATCAACTGAAGGAGGAGTCTCTAATTTCTATGCTTTTTGCTGCATTGAGCAGTGCTTAAATGCACAGGCACATTACAAGGAGCTAGTAATGATATGTGGTTCAGATTTGACTAACATGTTTTAGAGGAAATGTCTGCACTGAAGTACCTTATTTGTGCTTCTGACCATAAGAAGATGGTGATCTGTGGCTTCAAACCAAAGAAAATAAGGATTATTAACATTCTAAAGTTTCTTCTTCACAAATATTCTTCTTTGCTAACTTGGACTCTCGGTATCAAGGACATTTTTAAATGTAATTTTTAAAAACCCAACTGTCGAAGTTGAACCGCGGATTGATTTTTCCGGCATTGAGTGTGTTTATTCACCAGTAGGCTCTCTCTAAGAGCAGACAGACGGTCAGCAGTCCTGTGGCTGCACTTAGCGGTCCCTGTTGCAATGAAATGGGAGAGTGGGAGGACCATGAGGACAGGGGCAGTGACAGCCTTTCAGCATTGTGGTGGGGGGTTGCAGGGGGGGCAACAAGGGGGGGGGGGGGATTTAATTCCTTAGTGCCAGAGGATGACTAATACGGCTGAAAGGTTGATTTGGACGACGCGACGGGGGGGACCACTCTCTCCTCGACTGGCTCTGGGGTCAGCGTGTCCCGGGTTCGAGGGTGGTGGGGACATCGACGTTGCGTGCTCAAAAATCCCCTAGACCCCTCCACGTGGAGGGAAAAGGCTAGCGTGTGGGTGGACAAGGCTGGATGGAGGGAGGTCGTCCTCTGAGGAGAGTGAGAACAGAATGAGAGAGAGAAGGGGAGGAAGAGTGAGATCCATTGGGGTTGAAGCCTTTGACAGAAGATAGTAGATAGTGGTATAGTAGAATGTTTTATTAATTTCAGAACATTTTATGGAGTTCCTTGCATCCCCTTCATTGTGAAATAATCCTCTAATATGTAAGAAAAATCATGGAAAATGTTTATGCTTTTTTCCTGAGATTAAACTGGCAGTATATAAATATAAATATGCACTTTGAATGACACTGAATTACAGCTGTCAGTGGAGCATGTTTGTGTTTCCCACCTCGCTGATGGGTGGAATTTGAGCTTGGTCGCCGTGGCCCCCCAGTGCCCCCCAGTGCAGAGCTGGTGTGAGCTGTGTGCAGTGGCGGGGCCCACTGGAAGGTGATTGGCTCTGCTGATAAAGAGGGAGGGGAAGTGATGCCTGCAGGAACACTCCCCCCCTCCTAATGCTAATTAGCGCTAGCGCTGAGCCACGGGCCCCTCGCAAGTCCTGCAGCCGTTACCGTCGCTGGAGCCTCCATTCCGCTGGCTCAGCGCGCGCACAGGACCCGCGGGGGCTTCTAAGGGCGAGGCGCACGCGCTCGTTTTGCTTCGCTATTTAACAGCCGCTATTATCCAGGGCGACGTACGCCGGTTATGCTTTTTATTTATTTATTTATTTATATATACAATCTATTTACCCGCCTGGATGGTTGCTGAAGCGATTCGGTTCAACAGCAGCACTCTGGGCTGGGATTCAAACCCACGACCTTTCACCGTTATGCTATGCCGCTGCCCGAGCGTGAACGCTGGTTTTCACACGCTCGAGCACGCAGAGGTACGCACGGGCTAGCGTGTGCAGGTTAGCGTGCGCGGGCACTAACTGAGCGATGAGCCGTTGTTCATGTGTTAATTCAGCTCCGACCAGTAGGGACCATATGTGCTGTTTTTAACACTGAACATTTTTCTGTGCATTGTCAAGTGAAGCATTGTGGGTAACATGTGGAGGTATTATGATCCATTTAGCGTAGAAACAGTCACGTGGGACTGGAAGGTGAAATACGTAAGAATGCCACAGAGGCAGACGGTGACGGATCTGCGTCCGGCGCTCACAGACTCTCGACACGTAGAGGTACAGCGGCCTGTTTCTCACGGCGAGTAGCCAGGGCCTTTCTTTCTTTTTTACGATGTGGAAACTCACATTTGATGAGGGGCCGCTGCTGAAACTCCAGAGAGCTCTGAAGTCATTGCGCGTGGCGGCTGGAATTGATAAACACGTTATGCGGTGGCAGAGGGGCCAGGTCGCTACGCGCCGCTAGCTGATTGTGATGCTCCGGTAGCGTATAGGAGTCAGGTAGCCCCAGACTCCTCTTCCTCTTCCTCTCTTTCATTGTCTGTCTCTCCCCCCCTCCCTCCTTCCCTCCCTCCCTTCCTCCCTCCGTCTCTGACCCCAGTGCGGAGTGACTCATCCTTCTCTGAATCACAGCGCCGAACGTACAGATTGTCCTCTGCTGGGATCTGGGGACCTGATTCGTGCTCGTGTGTTTTTTTGGGAGGAGAGGGAATCTCCGCCTCGCTCGCTAGACTTGGCGTGGGCGGGTACTCCGTGTCTCCATCCGGCCCGCTTCGCCACGGTCCGCCGCGGTTCCTCAGCAGCGCGTCCGTCCGTCCGTCCGTCCGTCCTCCTGGGTCATTTCCCAAAATCGCTCGTAGGCGGCAATGTAGCACAGTCGATAAGGAACTGGGCTTGTAACCGAAAGGTCATGCGTTCGATAGGGCTCAGGGTTAGGGCACTGTCGTTGTACCCTTGAGCAAGGTGCTGAACCGGCATTGCTTCAGTATATATCCAGCTGTATAAACGGATATAATGTAAGATGTTATGTAAAGAGTTGTGTATGTCGCTCTTGATAAGAGCCTCTGCTAAATGCCTGTAATGTAATGTAATGCATAATGAAGCTACGTCTCAGAGGACCGGTGTGTTTGTGCCTCTTTGCATTGGAGACGATGCTGTGAGGTCAGCGAGCTGCAGGCCGGGCGCTCGGAGACAGGGGCTGTCCTGATATGACTCACGCGAAGCGGCTTTCCCCGCTAACGCTCGGATGACAGCTGTGGGACGTGTTACCAAAGCGATGGGCTGCTTGACGAAGCGGCACCAGATACAGATTTTTTTTAAATCCAGTCTCACATACTTACTCACACACATATAGCTGGACTGACTCATTCACTCACTCTCTCAATAACTCACTGATTCACTCACTCACTCAGTGATTCACTCGCTCTCTCAATAACTCATTGACTCACTCACTCAGCGATTCACTCACTCTCTCGTTCACTCAACCGCTGCCTTGCACTCATTTTCTTATTGACTCACTGACTCACTGGCTCACTCTCGCTTACCAACTCATTTGCTTAACTGAACTAATTATTGGTTCACATCAGTTAGCCACACAGTAATAGTTTTATTTTGTTAATCTGGTCTCTCATTGCATAGCATGTTTGCGGGACATTAGCTTGTAGCATTTAAAACCTGCTTTCCTAATGCCTTCCTCTGTTACTAGGCTGAAGCTGCTTGGGATTGTGATGTTGGGTTCAGGGTGCTAATGGCTGTAGGCTAGGCAGCACTACATGGTTCAACACGAGCGCTTGAATAATTCACACTTCTATTAGAAATTACAAATTGAAGTGTTAACAAGCCGGCCGCATGAGCAGGGAAGCCACATCACTTCCTGTTTCTCCAGACCGCGGGCGGGCGTTCTGATTGGACAGATAAGAGCGTGCCGCCAAGGACGCATTTTTAATGGAGCCAGTTAGCGGAAGCTGACAGATCGTTCTCCGTGGCCACTGTGTGTGTGTGTGTGTGTGTGTGTGTGTGTGTGGAGGAATTCCTGTGTGGCTTACCCACCACATCGTCTTTGTCTGTTCTCAAAGCCGGGGAAAGTAAAATCAAATCAACAGAAAACTAAATAAAAGCTGAATGTATAATTTTACAAAAAGTACAAAAAGAGTCTTGTTTCTATCCATCTCTTTTTGCGAAATCCAAAGACATAAATGCTTACGCAATTAAGTTATTTTCAGATGTGCGCAGAGGAAACATCGTTCATAAAATCGCTCGGAGAACATCCACGCTGCACTTCATTCATGAAATAATGAACCCTTTGATGCGGCGATCTTTGTCAGTTTAATGTGTGTCTCTACGGAAACGCTGTTGTTCATTGCCTGAAACGAAATAGACCCAAAAATATCACTTCCTCCAGCAGTCAGTCAGTGTCAGTCAGTGTTCGTCATCAAAAGAAGTTTAAAAAGAATTATTATTTTTGTTATTAACATATGCCCTATTGCCATCTCTTTGGAAGGTTCAGAATCTCAGTCTGGAAGCCTATTAGTGCTTCATAGGTGGGATTTCGGTGAGTAGTCAGTAGAGCACAGCCAATTGATTGGTCGTAGCAGTAGCCACAGAAAAGTCTTTATTGTCCCAGAGAGTGAAGCAGAGCTGAATGTAGCCTCAGATTGATGGGTCAATAATGACAGCAGCCCCATTCTCTGGGGCCTGCAGTGGCCCCCACCGTTTCTACAGACAAACAAGATGGCCAGCGCCTGCATCGCGTCTGTCCTCAATGCTTCTGAAACACGGGAGGCTCTGGCTGGTAACAGGAGTGGGTCTGCCTATCTGCTACAGGCTATAAATATTCATGAGGCAGTATGCCCAAGGACAGAACCTCTGTTGCCCGAATAAGTGTCTTTGGGTACGCCCCTTAATGAATATTGAAAAGATGCATCAAATTGGAATGTTTCAGCTTCAGTGGTAGGGTGGATAGAGTTTTCACTGTTAAGGTACACGGAGGTATAGTCTACATATGGTATTTGTCAAAAGAATTAATAATTATGAGAATGGGCCATTCAAGGGTTTCAAGCACCTTGCCTGTGATTTTGTTTTTTACCTGTACAAGGCCTATAAGAAGCTTATAAAAGTTGTGATTGGTTTTCTCAGAGCCAATATCTTAATGAATCCATGTTTCTCCACGTATTGGCATTTGGAGTGATTAGCCAGGACCTAGAGGGTTTTAGAGGGGAGGGATGGTTTTCTATGAGCTACTACCTATTCAGGATTTCCGTTGCAAATGAAGCTAATTCATCTGACTGAGAGGCTCATTAATCTCCCCTAATGGGCAGTGTAGGCACAGCATAGGTTTCCATCGACTTGTTCTTGCTGGTTTTTGCTCCCAGCCTTGTCATTTTAAGCAACACCAGTAGGGGCACAGTCTGCAGAGTTTCACAATTTCACCTTTGAGTAGAAGTGCAACTGCGGCTGTATTTGGATTGCGGTGTTCTTTGTGTCGCCTCATGCCATTTCTGCCTAAGAATGGGATGGTCACAGAGGTCTTTGTTCCACACACTGAGGCAAGATGGCTCAGACCTGCAGAAGTCCTTTATCTATTTTGTTTAACTGACGCAGAGACCATTGGCTTCAAGAACATTAATAAGCCATTTCAAAAGCTACCAGAAACTGTAGCCCTTTCGTGAATGCTGGATCCTTCAGCCGGTTCTGTTTGCTTAAGATGGGGACTGCAGTACCATGTTTGTTCTACACGGCGGATCCCACACTGTGTGTGTTGATCACGGCTCAGCGCTACTCCTGCAGTTACTGGCTCCAGTGACGAGCAGCTTCCTTCCAGAGGAGCTCTTTGGAACACACGATGGCCCGGGTTGGAACTGCAAGGCATGCTGGGGAACGTGAACACCTCCCTGGCGATGAATTCTCCATAAAAGGTCCGCGGGCGGCTTTCGACGGCTACATGGCGAGAAGACGGGTTTACTGACCGTGGAGGCTGCTCTCTGACCTCTCTGGTTCCCCCGCGATCCGGGCCGCTCTGTGTGCGTGGCGGCCGTAGTGGCGATAAATACGTCGGGCTGTTTCTGATGGAGGGGAGCCCACACGGCGAGAGCTCCATCATTCCCGCCGCACCTTGTCAAGTGTGATTTGCGCCCGGTCCCCCTCGGCATCCGTGATTCATCGTACCTCCAGCGGCCACTCTAACTTGATGTGTGTCTGACGCAAGCACGTGTGTGTGTGTGTGTGTGTGTGTGAGGGAGGGAGAGAGGGAGGGAGAGAGAGAGGGGGTGAGAGGGAGGGGGGAGGGAGAGGTGGAGAGGGAGATGGAGGGAGAGGAAGGGAGAGAGGGAGAGGGAGGGAGAGAGGGGGAGAGGGAGCATAACTTGGCTCATAGCAGTCAGGCTCAAAGATGTTCACCCATATGGATGCCCACTCTGATGAATCAGGCTAGGCAATTAGCAGATGAATTGATTTGACAGCCATGATTGTTGGAGGTCTTATGTATGTGAATTAAAATCGTAATAAATGTCTTCCTATCATATATTGTTTTGCCAGAGTATTGAACGGCCACCTGCTATAGCTTAGCAATTTAAGCATAACAGTGTTAATGAACAGCAGGCTTAGACGTAAACCGCTACAGCTGTGTCGACACTGCTATTGTGAGATTGTGAGATTTTTGTTTTGATATATGGCATCTAACGCAATTAAGGCTCCCCCAATTTAAAAAAGTGTGTCTTGCCAGATGTGGAAACATCTGCAGGGTTCCCACGTGTCGTGGAAAACCTGGAAACCTTTTTGATGCAGTTTTTCCAGTCAAGGAAAGAGAGAAAATTATGCGCAGCTGTGCCAAGGCTGGCTGCCACCGCTCCGTGCCCAGAACTCACCCAGATCCTTGGATTTAGTGTGATGTGGGGATGTGGGGGGATATTATCTAGTGGATAAAATCCACTCAAGACATTATGGATGTAAAACTTCAGAGTAATCGCATAACGCCCATCCAGATCTGGGAGGAAAATGCACCTCGCTGTTTCTTCGGTTTGAGTTTCCTAACACAGGTTAAAGGTGTTTAAGCAGTCCAGTGTTGCCTCCAGTCTGAGATGCTACATCTCATTCGCTCTGTAGCAGACTTCAATAGCCGTCATGCCAAATGACCTTGAATAAAAAAGACAAGCAAAACCATGGTGCTCATCCACCTCCATTCCTTGGTTGAATCCCAGTAGAACAGAGCAATTCATCACAAGCAAACATGCAGAAAAGCCAGGCTTATCAACGTCAAGTTTTATCTTTCTGTCTAAACTTCTTAATTAGCTTTGCTGTTTCACCGGGCGGCGTCAGAAAGAGGGTTTTTTTTTCTTTCTTTCTTTCTTTTCTGCGTGTGGCATATCTTTTGTGTGCAAATGAAGACTGTTTTCCGCGGGTCCCCAGAGGGAAGTTGTAGGCACGCTGAATAATTAAAAGGAACACCTCGCCTGTCGAAGCCGAGAAGGTAGCGGGTTTGAGGTGTTGATTCCGCCGCATCCAATGAGAAGAAAGAGCCGCCGCGCTCGCCGTCGATTGCCTGGGAGAGCTCGTCGCTCAGCCGGAGACGGGGAGGAGAGCCCCGGATCCACACAGCGCTCTGTCACTCCGGCGACGACCCTCGCCGCCGTCGCCGCAGCGACGCGACTCGCTCGCTCGCCAAATAATGAGCGACGCGGGAACGGCGGGGCGGATTCCGAGGGCTTTTCCCCGGCGAGGCTGAAACCGGGACGGCTCGGAACGCCGACGCTCCTTGCCGCGGCGCCGGCATGCCGGCGGTCCTCGGGCCTGGGCGGGCGGAGTCGTGATGGAATGTTGCTCCGCGCTGGTGGCCAGCTTGCCCGGCCTCAGCAGCAGCAGAAGGAGGACGGACGGGACGGTGACCGAGGTCAGAGGTCAGCAAACCGCGTCCGCCAATCAGAGCTGCGACGGGGGTGAGTGCCTCACCGCCTCACCACTGGACGTCTTCGGTTTTCAGTTTTAGTTTAATTTGTGCGGAAAAGTAGTCGCGAGGTGGAATTCAAGGTTTTCTGACGTGTTCTTTTGTGATGACGTAACGAGACCGTGCGTTGATCATAGTTTACGGGGGTTTTGTTGATTCCGTTGCCAGGAGACTGTTGGGATATGGTTTGGGTTTTTGGTTGATGATATGCTTTTAGGTAGATAAACACATGCTTATTTGTGTTGTATTCTGTCTAATGGAAATCTGTCAACATAGAGACATGAAGATTTTCACTACAGGCAAAACAGTAATCATTACTGAGACTGAACTGTCGGGCTATCTGAATCTTTATATAAGGCGCGGTTATGGCCTGTGGGACTGTGATGGATTTGATGAAGTGACATCAGCACTGGCTCTTCCCTGAAGAATCTTGATTGTGCAAGGCTAGTTTGGGCCCGCCCACCTATGGAACTACCAACCAATGACAAGAGCCAGGAAAATCATGTGACTGGAATTGTCTTCAGCAGGAGGCAATTACAAGAGGTGTTCTTGAGATCTGACATGATATACACTTTGTTAATTTAGTTCTATAAATGCAGTCTCCTACTGTGTAAATAGACTTCTTCTCATAGATTGATTATTTCAAAAGGATTGGCAATATGACAGTGGTTTTTTTAAAAGGGTTAGTCTCTCTTCTGATTCCTTCTGTCATTTTGAATTAAGTCCAAAATCCCTGTGTGGGCGGTGATTGTCAATTCTTTGAATAAATTATTATAGTGCTCATGATCAGGTGATGTTTTCCTGTCAGATACTTATCTAAAACAAAATCATTCTACACTTTACAGAACAATATTGTTTGTTTTTAAAATTGCTATATGCCATTGCAACATGTAATTACCTTAGAGAGAAAGTTGTTTATACTATTTAAAAATATATAAAGGCTTCAGAGGCAAACTATGAATAGACACTGAAATATGGCTCTTGCGGTTCCTTTGGTGTTCATGAGAAAGGATTGTGATGAAAATAGATAGCTTTCTTCATTTCATGTTGCTTCAAAGGATAAAGTGACCAAACAGTGGTCATAAAGGATTTATGTAGAAAAGATATTCAAACGTTCTCCAGAAAAAATATTTTCACTGCTGACCGTTTATACCGTCCGACCATCCATTTCTCCCTCTCTTTCCTTTTCTTGCTTCCTCTCCCTTCTTTTTCCATTTCTCCCTCTCTTTCTTCTTCTCACTTCCTCATCCCTTCTTTTCTCTCATCAGCTCATGCCTCTCTTGTCTCCCTTGCCCGATGTGAAATACTCTGAAGTCATTGTTGTGGCGCTGGCTGACAGGTTATAAAAGTCACCTGTTCGGCTTTTTGTTGTGGTGAGCTTAGTGCGAATAATGTAATCTCCTGAAAATAAACTAAAAATACAGCGCACAAGATTTGAATGACAGTAAAGCTGGAACTAAAATAACACTTTTTTTTAAATGACACATTTTTAACGTTTAGAAGTTAAAATATTTTTCCTTCGCCCCAAAGTGAAATAAAATATGAAGTCTTTATGATTGACTGATTGACACTACTATATAATTACGTTTTGTGGAAGGTTTTTTTTTTAATGTATGTCTTATGTATTTATTTTATTTTATGTTTTTGTGGAGCTGGCTGCCAGCTGAATAACCGTTCTGCTGCTTTACAAATGGCCACTTCATTTAATTACTTTCAAATAAACACACATCGAACAGAACATAATGTAATCAGTGACGCTTCTTCGGTTTCATAAAATTGGGTCAGACTTCTAACAGACTGCTGTGTGTGAAGCACTCGACGAGCGAGCGGAATGAAAAACTACTCCTTTTAATGCGCAGATCAAGTCATTACACCTGCCAGCGAGCTCTTATTTCCGACAGTTGAGAGAGCACTACTTCCAGTCGCTTTTGACCTACTTGCCAAATCCATCGTCTCCCAGCGCCGATTGGCGCATTCATACAGCCTGCCGTTTGCTCGTTTCTTCGCATTGACAAAGGTGGTCAGTTGGCACGCTGCTGTGTAAATAATAAACTCGCTAGTCTCGAGAGTGTCCCGTCAGGATGCCTGCGGCGTTCTTCTCTCGTTCGCGATGTGTTTCGTTTTCAGTTTAGCGTGGCTGCGCACGGTGTGGTATTAAACTACGCTAGTCTCCGGCGGGTAGCAACTCTGCCGGGGACGTGGGCGTGATTGTCTTTAGCCAAGTGGGGTGTGGTTTTGCTAAATCTGACAGCTGAAGGGAGGGGTGCGGGCGACGGGGAAGTTCCGAGCAGGCATCCCCGAAAGAAAAGGGAACCGTTGGAGAGTTTGTCATGCGTGAGTCAGCACCGCTCGCGGCTATAAAAATACATCTTTAAATCCATCAGCAGCTTACTCCCACCGAGAACAGGGTAATGCTAATGAGCTAACAAAGCAGAAGATGGACTTTGGATTTGGGGCAGTAATTCAGCCCCTGGTCAAATGCTGACCATCCCAGTGAGCACTCTCCCAAACTCCCAGTAGTCCAGATAATGCAGAGTTTGCAAAAGCAGAGGGTTTGTTGCATTGTTTTCTTGGCAATACATATGAAAAAAAGAATTTGCTTGAGCAAAAAATATCATTTTGGCAATGGTGGGACTGGAATAATTATGAACCAACTCCAAGCTGAATAAGCATTTTGAGGGGAAAAAAATATTAGTCATCTTACTCAGAAGACCTTACCGACCTTCGATCGAGTGACCTAGCTCTGACTACAACTGCGTTCAACACACCAGCCCAGAGAGCACATTAAATATTCATGCATGCCCTTTGCATCTTCAGTTTTAAATATGTTTTTGCACCCAATCAAAGCATGAAAGAGTGGTCCAGTTTGCTTCAGTAGCCTACGCTAAGGCACATGGGGCTCAGATGAGGACTCTTCTGCGCTCTCATTGCTGTGGTTCCCTGACCACAGCTTGCCTTACCGCATCAAATTTTCTGCCAAATTTTCTTCAGTTTGATGCTGAAGTGTAGGCGGCAATGTAGTGTGATGGGTAAGGAGCTGGTCCTGTGACTGAAAGGTCCCACGTTGGACACTGCCGTTGAACCCTTGCTCAATTTTTGAAATGCAGTGCATTCAACCCTAAAAAACTAAATGCAAATAGAAATGTTTTAATTTTTCCTGAAGAGGTTTTGATTTTCTCTCTCTCCTTCACTCTCTCTCTCTGTCGTTACTGTAGAAAGTTTGTGAACCGAGCGAGCTGCTCAGCATTACTTCAGAGTGCTTTTCCTGAGGCTTCCGCTGGGTTAGTTTGAATTGCGTTTCCCCGGCAACGCAGTCCACTCCGCATTGCCGAGTCTGAGGCCAAGTTGTTTCTGTGACCCGCCTAATTTATTTATTTCCTCCTCGTTTACCACCCACACGTTTTATTTGCTTTCCATTTGCACCTAAAAAAAAAAAAAAAAAAACACTATTTACAAAAGTAATGGCGAATGCGTGGAATTACTTTGAACTATGAGGCCGTGTGATATTTACGGTTACGTTCGCCTGTTACATGTGTAATTATGTCGTTAAGCGCTGCTGCCACACGCTGCGTGAGCAAATCTTGTCACGCGAGGCTTACCGCATTGAAAAATCTAGTCCGCTCGTAAACTTAATTCACCGCAATAAGTCATATGTGGGTCTGCTTGCGGAAAATGCTTGCGCAGGAACACGTATAATTCAGTGCAGGCGTAATGAGGTTCATGGGCACGGCTGCGCAGATGGGCGTGATTTGTGAGTGCGTTCTGGATGTGAGCTGCAGCGCTGTGGTGAGGCTGTGTTGATCAGACCCCGTGGGGCCTGGACTTCCTGCCAGGCGAGAGACTTCCTGTGGCTCCGCCCTCTCTGCGTGAGGTCTCTATCCTGTCTCACACGTCTGTAAACAGCTTCAGTATGTTAGCGCTTCCTTAAAGAGATTCAGGACTATAGCACTGTGATACTTCCTTGAAGAGCTTCAGGACTGTAGCACTGTGATACTTCCTTAAAGAGATTCAGGACTATAGCACTGTGATACTTCCTTAAAGAGATTCAGGACTATAGCACTGTGATACTTCCTTAAAGAGATTCAGGACTATAGCACTGTGATACTTCCTTAAAGAGCTTCAGGACTATAGCACTGTGATACTTCCTTAAAGAGATTCAGGACTATAGCACTGTGACACTTCCTTAAAGAGCTTCAGGATGTTAGAAGGGTGATGCTTCCTTAAAGAGCTTCAGAACTTTAACACTGTGACACTTCCTTAAAGAGATTCAGGACTATAGCACTGTGACACTTCCTTAAAGAGATTCAGGACTATAGCACTGTGATACTTCCTTAAAGAGATTCAGGACTATAGCACTGTGACACTTCCTTAAAGAGCTTCAGGATGTTAGAAGGGTGATGCTTCCTTAAAGAGCTTCAGAACTTTAACACTGACACTTCCTTAGAGAGCTTCAGGACTTTAACACTGTGACACTTCCTGAAAGAGCTTCAGGACTTTAGCACTGTGAGTCCAAGATTGACAAAAAATGCACTCTCAGTTTAAAGCATATTCCCCCAGAGCTGATTAAACCTTGGGTATTTTTCTGTCGAAGGGGGGTGGGGAGTGGGGGCTGGATTAGGGCCAGCAGTGGGGCAGATCTGAGTTTATGGTTCGGGGCGGGATGACGATCATTAAGATAATATGGCTGATTACAATAACCGGAAAGCCTTCATTCTATATTTATAGCACCGTGATTAGATGTATACATATGGTACTTACACATAGTAAAAAAAATGTAATTAGATTTGTAATGCTTACTTAATTAAAAAGTGCTGCCTTGATGTCTGTGATTGGTTTTTTTTATTTGCGCACAAAAAGCTAAGCTGCATTAAATTAGAACACACGTACGGTCTGTTGAAGTATTTAAAAGAAAGATTCCGGGCTAAATGAGAGGTTCTCAGAATCTTGATGGAGGTATTTCACGGTGGAATTAGTCAGGGTCATTATTGTACTTTCCTGGATATACTAAAAATCCAAAGACTTCATTCAAGGGCTCCAGTTCCTGCTCGCCACCGGCGAAAGACGAATCTGTGCTTTTTGTTGTGTAATTACTGTTGTCCCCTGTTCCTTGTTTGGTTGACAGCTGTTAGCTTGTGGTTTGACACCCCCCTGCAAAGTCCTCTCTCGTCTGCAGCCGGTGTGTTTAAAGATGACATTGGTCCCCCGTGGGACTAGGGGGCGCCAAAGCAGCCGTCTGGTGTAACGAGTCATTCGTACGGAGATGCCGATGAACCTCTAATGGTTCTCGAGCACAAAGTCGTCTGTGAGAATCGTGATGGCTTTGTGGGATCTCTGTGCTGTGGTTTCACGTTCAAAAGAAGAGACTGATCAGAGCTCCTCGGGTCCGAGAGCCTGTTCCGTAGAGCTTACAGGGCGACGTGTCCACAGCAGGAATGTAGGCTGCCTTTGCTGCTTTAATATCATAAACTGTCTGTATCACATGACCTTATAATGAGACGTTCTGTTCTGTGGGGCTACTGCCCTGTTAAAATCAAAGCGGGCAGTTATGCCTCAAGTGTGGATCGACAGGATCACCCCAGCGTCATGTTTGCCAAGTTGATCATATTAAGATGATATTTTTAAGAGAGTTTTTCTCATTCTTACCAGCATATTGTTTTTTTGTTTTTTTCTCACAAGCTAAAGGTGCCTGGCTTTCTATTTTGTGGAGGTACTACATGAACGCATGTTCTGTGTGGACGTCTTTTTGGATTTATGTTTTTAAGAATTGTTGTGCTACATAAATATTAGGATAGTGGTTTCCTTCAACCATTTAGGTTCAGTTAATGATTCCCAGATCAACCAATATGGATTAGATGTTAACTCATTAAGATTTTTATGGGGCCTTTTTTAAATACATTTTTTTAAAACTGAACGTCATTCTGGAATCAAAATGTTGAACAGAGGTTTTATTTGACTGTGATTAACAATGCATCCCCCCCCCCCCCCCCCCCCCATGGCAGGGAAGGAAATGGAAATTGGCCGTGCGGCTTCTGGCCTTTCCGAAATGACTAATGTTCCCTCTTTCCCGCGGGTGCTTTGCGCGTGCGATCGCGGAGCTGTAATTGGTCGTTCCTCTCGCAATTTCCCAACATTAACTCGAAGTGATTACCGTGTGCCTTTCGCCGAAAATTCCCCGCATGTTAATTACCATGACGATTATTAAAAGCAGCAGTTCAGCTGTTTCCACCCCGTCATGCCTCTGCGAGGGTCATGGCTGATAACGGGTACCTGCACTATGAGGACGTTACGCGAGGACGAGAAAAACATTTCGGTACGAATCTGCATCAATAAAACATCGAAATATGTTGAACATATGGATGAGCGCATCTGGTTTTATTGGCAGTATTTTTTTCGTAACGATGTAAAGCTGTACTATGGTATATTGTCATTACGGAGTGACAGGCTGTTATAAAACCGTCGTCAAATTCAACTTGCAGTTATCTCGCAGCAACCGATGCACATGCATCGAGAAATCACTGGGTGTTGATTGACATAACTGTGCCTCGAAATTTAAATAAGCTGCTGTGATTTGATGTTTTTGACACTTTACAATATACTAGTGCATTATACATACTAATATATGAAGTGCATTTCAAAATACTGCAAAACACGTTCTGAAATTAGGCTGAAAAGAGGAGAGTGTGCATTAGAAGTGCTTATGGTGCTGTCTGTGGCATAATTAGTTTACTATAGTGGAGGAGATGTATGCGTTTATATGAATTATTAAAATGTCGGTGCACTGAAGCCTCTTGATTGACAGAGGGTGCTGAAACATGCAGCACTTGGGGTCACTTCTGCGTAATAAAGCACCACTTGTGTTTTAACTTAATTTCTGTTTAGTGACGCTAGATATTGAGCTGTTGGTATTTCCTAGTAATGGGCAGAGGGGAAATTAATGTTGGCAACAGTGGGCATCAATAATCCACAACCTCATAAATGAATCATTCCTGTTGTTACTGTATGCATTCGGGGGGAAGAAGAAAAAAAAACAAAACATAAACATTTATTTCTTTCCCGGCCGATATGTCATTAATCAAAAAGTGGAACTGTAAAGTTGCCCTGTCTGGAAGGACCGGAAGCTTTTAAGTTTATATTGTTTGTTTGTGTGCTGTGCCATTTTCTGTTCATAGCAAATAAGATGGAGTCGTAATTTGACTGTGGCTGGTGCTGTTTTAACCTGTGATCGTAAGGACAATCGAGCAGCGCGTTAGTTCAGGCAGGCCGTGAGAGTCAAGCTCGGCTCTGGCCGAATCAGCCGATGGCTCGGTTGAGTAGTGATGTTCACCTACCACAGTCCATTCACAAATAACCGGGCGTAAGAGTTAGAGTAAAGAAGAGGGGTATTAGTCATCTGTATTGGTCATCCGATGACATCACACTCACTGACTGCTGTAAGGAAGCTACTGTACGTACAGTAAAGCATGATCTCCTGCGCTGCGCTTTCATCACTGATGACTCAGTAAGAGAGCAGGGTAAAATGTTCAGCGCTAATTCAACTCCTAAAGAGTACATATGGTCCCAAATAGACTCGTATGTGCTGTACTCTGATAGAGGTGAAGCAGCTCTGGACCTTTTACTGTGAGTATTTAATCTGACTGTAGCCCTGCAGCCATTGATCATTGCGGGTAATTGGGTCAGCGCTGCTGCCTGAGCAGAGTGCTGCCTGTATGTGATTGGCCGGGCTTAACACGAGGCCCCCCTGAACACTCTGAGCACACGTTGTGATTGGCCGAACTTAACACAAGGCCCCCTGATCACTCTGAGCACACGTTGTGATTGGCTGGGCTTAACACGAAGCCCCCTGAACACTCTGAGCACACTGCGTGATTGGCTGGGCTTAACACGAGGCCCCCCTGAACACTCTGAGCACACGTTGTGATTGGCTGGGCTTAACACAAGGCCCCCTGATCACTCTGAGCACACGTTGTGATTGGCTGGGCTTAACACAAGGCCCCCTGAACACTCTGAGCACACGTCGTGATTGGCTGGGCTTAACACGAGGCCCCCTGAACACTCTGAGCACACGTTGCTTGGATACTATCACCAAGGATGGAGACTCAGCCTACATACAGTGTATAAATGTAATTTCCCTAGACTGTGTCATTGAGGAAATAGCAGAGAAATACAACTTAAGCCTTTGCCCCTCTGCCTTTCATGTGGATTGGTTTCTCAGTGGGGATATTCACTTGCTCAGATAAAGTTCTTCCACAGGGTTTCACAGCTTTATGTACCACTTATTATAGCCCAGCTACACTGATGCACTGGGCACGTTCCTTGAGGGTTGCAGCTGTAGCTGTAGCCCTGGTTGGGAGTTGAACACAGAAGCCCCGGGATGAGATACGGTCACCACTCCACACATCTGCTGCCCACAGCGGAGTGTAGAGGCCCTGGGTGTTAACACGAGGCTTCCTGATGTTTTTAGACACCCTGAGCGCTAACAAGACGCTTTCCTTTGGGTTTGTAGACGCCCTGTGTGTGTTAACGTGTGGCTGTGTGTGGTGTCTTAGATTTCCTGTGTGTGACCAGGAGGTTTTTATTTTTTATTATGAAATGTGTGCTAAAAAAAAAAAAAACCTTCTTTGTTCATACGAACCTGGTTGTTGTGTTTCTGTGCAGAGACGAGGGAGGACCGGACCAAGAGGCTGTTCAGGCATTACACGGTGGGCTCCTATGACAACTTCACCTCCTACAGGTACGTCCGCCAACGCTGCACTGCCTTACCTGTATCTGCTCTGTCAGTTAGGCACCCCCCCCCCCCCCCCCCCGGTGTCCCCATGCCATGCTGCCCCTTTTCTGGACTCAGAGTAGAAATCTGAACAGTCCAAAACCCACAAAATTCCCTCCACTTGCTCGGGCTGCGGCTGTGGCACTGGAACTTTACACTGTGACTCTGCTGCCATCTAGTGGCCAAGCAGTCATTGCACACTTGAGAGGATTTTCTTTTTGCATCTGGTCCTGCGTCCTGTTTGGTGAAGGTGGTCAACCACGCAATCTGCTTCTGATGGAGCACTCAGAATAAAATCGCACAGCCTGTGTTGTGTTCATTTGTCCCGAGCCAAAGTCTTTAACGTGGTAGAAGTTGTGGGCAACACTGGCTCCTGGTTTTACTGGTTTGAAACTAATGTAAGGAGCCGTTCATTTGTATGCAAGTCTAGGACATTCTGCAAGTACCTTCTTTATATGCTAATGCCAGAACACAGTGATAGATGATGCGTCTCGTATGGGCATCGATGCACAGACCTAGCTCTTGCAGTTAGAGCTTCTCTTCAGGAAAAGCATTCATACCGACCCTTGGACGATGCAATGTCCGCACTGTCTCTGCCAGGCAGGACTTATGCTGATAAAATAGGGTTGTTTTTACACACCAACACTACTACTGCCCACTGCTAATACAGAGCGGAATGCCGATTTGCAGTAGGAATGTGTTCTAGTATGGATGCACAGTCACTAATGGTTGCATGAGTTCCTTTGATACGTTAGTTTTAGACCCATTTCTGCCAGTAAAAAATAAATAGAATCCATATAGAATACTCTAGAGTTAGAAAGCTTCTTTTGTTTTTCAGCCAGCTTATGAGCCAGTGCATCATGGGTGTTTTATTCCTGGTTCTGCGTGGATGTATGTGTATGTGTGGGCTGCAGTGTGGGGGAGGAGGGGGCAGATTACCAAGGGGGCTTGTGCTCGCACACACACACACATACACACACGCACACGCACAGACACAAATGCAACACAGCCTCAGAATTGAATCACAAGCTCTGGATCAGAAATGGTTATGGGTTAGCAATGGGGCTCTTGTCAGGTGTCAGTAATCAGTGGTATGGGCATGTGTTAAATCATAATCATAATGTCAGTATAACAGTCGAGGGAGATTTAAGTGCGTTTTGTTCCCTGCTCTGAGAGACACAGAAACGGCTATGCAACAGGCGACGTCACTAGCTACAAGCCGCAGACTCCGCACGGTCAGTCTAATCACCAAGAGTCCCAGTTCTTCGGCGACCTTTTTCCGATTTGATGAAATGCAGACACCAATGTGTTGACTCTCCCTCGCGTAAACTGAGTGGAGGCTCAAGCTAGGTGCGCAATTAGCTTTATTTTAAATAGATTTCACGCGCATCCCTTGCATCTCAATTGGCCTCAATTGGTTATGAAGCCGAAGCAGACTGCATATTCTAGCCATTGTCACCATGAATAGAATCGAGTCGAAATCCATTTGCAAGCTCTTGCGCCGCGGCGGTCTGGCTGTCGCGAAAAAGCGGGCAAGCTTATTAAAACAAATGAAGGGGCAAAGGCCTAGATAAAGCCATTTCACTTTTTTTTTTGTAACGAAACGAGCCAGCTGTGCCATGATTGTAAATTCAGTTTGGTTTTTTATTCTTTCCTCGTTCGTATATCAGATGGGGTTTAATAACTTTACAAAGCAATTTAACCCGCTCCTTTGATAACTGAAACGCCGGTGACATCGCGGTTCAATGAAAACGCCCTCGCTCAGAGGACGCAAGGCGTGTTATACGCGGGGATTTCTGCTGAGTCGCGAGTTTTGCTGCGAGCAGGCAGACGGGACGGCTGAGCGCACTGCCCGTTCACCTGGGGATAGGGCGCGCGTGCGCTGAATGTCAAACAGCCCGCTGACGTGCCGCTCCCGCGTATGCGCTCGTCCGCAGACGACCGTTTCTCACGAATGGGTCTCTCGCTCGCCGGCACCGCCGTTTGTTTAATTAATAGATTCGCGGCGAAAGGAATCCGCGCCTCTGTCCTCCAAAACTACGCCTGTCAGTCAACGGCCCCAAGTCGCAGTCGTTTGTTTAATCGTTTGTGTGAAAATCTGTCGAAAACGCCTCACGGAGCAGTAGCATGTTCAGATACCCTGTCAGGGGGAGCGCGTGGTGCGTGATGTCATTTAAGGATGCACACGTCTCCCACGGACAATAAAGAACCAGTTTTTAAAGGCGCCGTTCATTTTCATCTTTGTTTTTTCTCTTACTACCAGCAGAGAGAGACATCATTTGCGGAAGGAATGCACAATAGTCAGGAGGTTAAGCGAATGATCAGAGAAGGTTTTAACGATACTGATCAGCTTCTCTCTGTCTACAAACAAGACACATTCTGCCTCTGACCATTTGTACAATGTTTCCTTCACCAGTGCATTACCGTTAATCATCTAATTCTTTGCAGTTTGGCCAGTACAGGGAAGGAATTCTCCAGAAGCTCAGGCATTAAAGTCCCCTGAGTGATTTATGTCAAGCCATTGGGAAACAGAAGGAAATGAGTGACTTCATTTTGGCTCCGCCGTCCGCCTCTCTGGCAGGCTCTCTGTAAAGGGCCCATTGATCTTTGCTTTGCTCAGTCACAGTCCCAACTGGGTCATCATACTCCTTTCAGTTCAGAAACTGGGCTTTCTGCTCCCTGTCACTCAAATGGATGAGACGTCTTAGACTTCCTCATCTGCCCGCTTCCAAGATGTCAGCTTAATTGTTATGAGCAATTCTTCTTTCCCTGTAGTCAGTCTTGGTATTCACCGGGGTAAATGGATTTAATCAGCTTATAGGCCATTTGGAGACTTCACATCCCTCAAGAAGGTGGATTGTCTTCTGCTTCCAAAACTAGAAATGAAATCACTGCCACCTGTCTGGGCCACTGCCATGGCTCTTCAGTCACTAATGCTTTCCTGAGGTCTGTATATGATATACATGCGCTCTTGAGGTTCTCTTGACTTTGAAACAAATTTAACCCTGAGATGAAGTAACCACCGAGTGAGATGTGATCGATGTTGAGTACTAAGGGCTATGTCCTTGAAGTTAGCTGCCAACAAGAGACAGGGTGTTGATGGGGTGAAGGGTCAAAGGTCAAAGGCCATGGTAAAAATTTGGCTGAGGAACGCAGCTGTGAACTCAGACCTGTTGACCTTCAAAGATGTTAGATCACTAATATTTAACACTTTTATTAAAGAATACTTTTATAGGTTTTTGTTTCACCATGTAGAAGTGACAGCACTTTTACACAGCCAAAACAAAAAAAAGAGGACTTCAGACAGACAGCGCGACGGTCTGAGAGAGGACGGGAAGGTCGGCCATTTTGTCACAGAGTGTCAGATGGTTATCCCCTCGGGGAGAACAGGACTCAGTCGCCCCCGTGCCACTGCACCTTCGCAATTGAATCATCCCTAAGCGGCGCTGTTGGTTCATCACGGTCTAATTTGGTTACTGTCACTCTTGATGTGTCGCGAGTTAATCAAACAGAACATTCAATGGAGAGGCTTTTGTGACGAATAGCAATGGAAGCAGGTTAATCGCACGCACACATTCCTGGGAACGCCGCAATTCACGGAAGTCTAACCGCAGCCCAATAAGGTGTGCTGCAGCCCGAGCATGCTGATTATCCTTAGGCAGCGTTCGGCACTGTGCATCTTAATGAGAGATTTCCTCCTGGCCTCCTGGTGAACGTGGAATATCAACGAAGAGGAGAAACGATCCGGAACTTTGAAGAAAAAGCTATTTGTAGGAGACTGCTTTCTGAAACTTCAAGCATTACCACGCTTGCATTGTGTGATTTTGTTCTCTTTTTTTGTATTTTGGTTATTTTCTGTCTTTGACAATAGTTTGTCTTAGTGGCAGTAATACACTTATGTGAAAAGTATTCAGCTTTTTATTGCGTAGGTCAAAATGTTCGCGTCAAATTGCAGATATGCTGGTGTTTCATGCACAAATAGATTATAACTGAAAAGGCTGCAGCTGTGCACCTGTTCTCCAGCACGTTACTGAAGAGATCTAATATCGTGGTCATTTACTGACTTACACAGCCAGAGAACCACCCAAACACCTAAGCATTCTCATCCCGTCTCTTCTTATTTCTTTCTTCCCCCTCTTTCTCTTAATCTCTCCATATTTCTCTTTCTCTCTCTCTCACTTTTTTTCCCTCTCTCTATCTCTACCAGTCCGAGCACGTTCATTATATCTTTTTGCAGAAATCGTGTGGCAGCATGAACAGGGGCATTGTCTCTTCACATAGGTTTAGATGGGGGCTGGCCTTGATTGCCTGTGATTTTGTTTCTCCAGTAGATGACCTCAGATGTCTTTCTGTGTATTTTTTTTCTTCACTGTTAAAATGCATTGCAGGAAGACTAGAGACTGTGAGTGAATGAGTGTTTTGTTTTTGTGTTGTTTTTTTAAATAGCATATAAAGAGCTTGCTTCCATTTTAATGCATCAGTGGAGATCAGAAGGCGGTTGGCTGTAGGGAGCTGAATGAGGGCTTTCACCTTGAAGACCTTTCCTGTTCCTGTGGTAACCCTGGAGATGTTCTCTGATTGGCCGGCTGTTGGAAGCGGAGGCGGGGGCGGCAGAGTGTGGGAGGGGCGTGGGCGTGCGGCGGCCCGGTCGCAGTCATCTGATGCGTGGGCATCCCAGACTCGCCCAGCGCCCTACCAGCAGCACCACCTCGCCCCCCCCCCCCCCCCCCCCCCGCCATGTTGCCCCTCTCTGACCCCGTGTTCCTCTCCCGCAGCGATTACATCATCGAGGAGAAGAACGCCGTCCTGCAGAAGAAGGAGAACGAGGGCTTCGGGTTCGTGCTGCGGGGGGCGAAAGGTAAGGAGAGCACCACGCCTCCACGTGAAACACCCCCCCCCCCCCCCTTGTCCCTCCCCCGGCTGTGATGTGAAATGCCCCCGCCACCCCCCCCAGTGGCCAAAATCAGATATCTGTTTGCTTTGTCGCTCGGCGTCCCTCACAGTCCCTTGGGGACAGCGTAAGCTGCGGACCAGCGTCCTGTGTCTGGGCTGGAGAGGGGTGAGGCTCTGTAGACAGTGTGCGGACAGTGTTGGGGGTGAGAGACGGGGTTGTGTGTGGCCCCGTCTCTGTTCTCACGGTCCGGCCCACCGGCTGGGTGAGTGGCAGGCCGTCTGTGCCTCCTTCCTGCGCCTGAGGCGCTCTACGCAAGAGACGGAGGAACACGGGCAGGCAGCTCTCGAACCCTCTCCCCCACCCCCACGGCTGTCCCCGCCCCGGCCCATTCACACCCCCCCGTCAAACGTGCGGCGAGCGCGTGCGGATTCCGCTCGCGGTATCAGGCTTCATGCGTCTGCACCTGTCACGTTCAGTATCGCCCACGCCTGCTGTAGCCCTGTTAGCGGCCCCGCGCTACCGGATATCAGCGAAAGGCGTTCGGCCTCGGTGTTCGGACAATAACAGCGAGCGGGCAAGCGTCGTGCGTACAGCCCAGGCCTCTGGCCTCACGATAGATGGCCTGCTGATTGGCTGCGTGTAGTAACTGGAGGAAAGTGCCCTTTCCCTCTGACCTGATGACTTTCGCGATAAAGCGCGGCACAGCCAAACGGAAAGACGCAAAGAGACGTTGCGAATGTTTCGCTAAACCCATCCCTGGCGGATCTGTGCGTCTGTCCCGGCCGTTGCCATTCACAGGGCTTTGTTGGTGCAGGACCTGGAGCAGTTTGCACTCCGGTGAGGACGAGTGAGGGTTCTGTAATGGGATGAGGAGTGTTTTGTGTGTGTGTGTGAGGAGGGGAAGGGGGAGTGGCCCAGCTTGGCTCTCTGATTGGCTGAGCCCCGTCCTGTTGTTGCGCTGGCCAATCGGCGGCTGTCTCTGTCACAGAAGAGTGCTTGTACCCTGCTCGGTGCTCTGGTTCCTCTCCCCCATTCTTCTCCATTCACAACCACTGTTTTGAGCTAATGGGCGAACGGTAGCACAGCACTTCTGATAAATCTCCCCGGCTCCTAGCTCCATCCTGCCAGATTGATTTGCCTTCCACTCGAGCACATGGCATCTCCCCTACTGTGCTGGTTGCCATAGTAACACGAGACGGGCACCTTGCTCGGAATTTGAAATGCATTGGTACCACTACACGGCGAAATGCTGCACCTGAATACTGAAGGTTTTTGCACAGAAAGGTGGACAGATTTTCTCTATCTGTTTTCTATTTATCTTTTGAGAAAAAATGTATTATACAAAGGTTAGAGGGTTGGAGGAGAAATTTCAGTTCTCCGGTCCTTGTCATAAAAAGCCTGCACACTCCTTTTTGCTTCCTTGAATTTGAAGTGATCATTAAGCCACAAGGTGAAGGTTTCTTTCTGATTTGTTTTTATCATTTTTAAACAGGGAAATAAAATTCTTTGTGGGTCTTTAGTTCAAGTTCCCTTCTGATTGACAGCCCAATAAACAGTCACTGCACTCATTGGTTAAAATGTAAATGCATGCTGTCAATTCATGCACATGCTCTCTAAATTACCAATACAAAATCCTCCTGTAATCCTCCTTGTTTTTTCAAGGCGAAAATGTATTTAAAAATGTTTAAATATCTCAACTGAATAAAATAGACTTAATGTCTTAGTACTGTATTTGTTTTCTTTGGTTCTTCATTTGAATATATCTTTAAAAAAACAGCAGATTTTGCTTGCACAGCCTACTACTCCCAGCATTAGTAGAGTATGACTGTGGTGAGTGGGTATTTCATGGGTGACAGGCGTGTATGTAGCTCTGTGTGGGGGCTGTGAGATCAGATGTCTGGATCAGCGGTGGGTCTATTCTCTGGTGCATACTTCATATTTATGCGTAATAGTGTTGTGCATACAGTAAGCATCCCATCATGCACCAGACTGCTTCAGACTGTCAGTCTGTCAGTCATGATATGCCAACGCCGATCTTTTTTGTGCATAGCAACAGCCCATCACTGTGAAGTTTCCCAGATTGAGGAAATTCCGAACGATAGATTGAATATTGAATTTTAAGCCTTTTAACGGCAGCGCAACGTTCCTGCAACATTGCCGCAACGCTTCCGCAGCGTTGGGCCGAGCCTGCGGCGTGGCAGCTAGAGGGCAAGCACATTGGCTCTGGCAGCAGCGCGTTATTGAGTAGTGGCTCGGCATTCTGCCCCCCCCAACGGGGGTTTATGACCCCCCCACCCCAGCGCGGCACCTGACCCCCATCCATCACGGGTCCCGCCCCTCCTCACGGGGATGATCGGGAACCCCCCCACATGCCCCCCCCCCCGCCACCCAAACCGTCCTCATTGGTTAACCGCGTTCCTTCTGCGGGAGCGCTTCCGAGAGAGCTCTGATTGTTCCCACAGGTGCCGATACCTGCAATTTCCTGCCAACTGCCAACTTCAGTCAGACAGGCGGTTGGGTGAGAGCGCGCTCAGAGCGCTTCCTGCTGTGCCAATCAGCCGCCTCAGAGGCGTGTTCCCCTTTAATGGCTCCCCGTGGTGCGATGCTATATCCAGTATTAAATTGCACGGATGTTCTGTCGTTGGTGCAGCCGCGAATCTGAGTCAGATTTGCCTCTCGGAATTTGTAAGAAAGGCTCACCGCACCGAGCAATTATGAAGTCTTAAAACTAAGGGGGCCTTTAAGACGCGCTTTACCCAAAGTGAGCAAGCCGAGGAACTGAGGAACTGCCAGCCCCAAAGAAAAACTCCACGCTCGGTTTGCTTCCAAAAATAGTTCCCTTTCCACAAGTTAAAACGCAAAGGCGCAGACGTTTCGTTCCACACGAGGCCGTCGTCTACGCCAGTCAGTCTCCCCGCACCAGTTATCCTAACCGACGTGGGTCCCCGTCATCCATCTGAAGTTTCTGCGAGTCGACAGTCGACACGCTTCCCACCAGTTCTCCTCTTTCTTCAGTGCCGCTTGGGGTTATGTGGGGCTATGGCTTGATAAGCCCCCTTGGCTATCTTCCCTTCGGTTGAATTGAATTGTTATCAAGTGGCTAATTTTTCTGAAGAGGCAGGTGACAAGGATAATCCTCTTGGATTTGCCGGCTAGCTTGACCCCATCTCATGAGTGCAGTCACATTAAATTGTTTAATTGAATGCTAATAACACAAATTAGGCGAATGACGCACATCCAAAAAGGATGCAGTGAGTCCGTACTGTCGAAAGGCATAAATTGTGTGGTGTAGCTACAGTGTCTTCGTCCAATGCAAAGAGCAACCAGCTAGGAGAAGTCTGAAGGAACCAAAGACATGGCTGGCACAGGGTTCACTTAGGAGCACAATCTGGAGCGCGCGCGCACACAATCTGCGTGTCCAGGGGAGACAGCTGTGACCTCTGACCTCGGACTGGCTACGTTCGATTGGGCCTTCTTCCACGGTCTATGACCTGGACCAACTGTCGGTAAAAGAACTACAGCACCGTGCACTCACGCGTGCATCCGCGTAAGCATGCACACAAACGTACGCGCAGAAGCAAGCGGACGTACGCATGCACGTACAGACACGCGCGCACACGTGCACGTACATGCACAGGGAAACGTACTGTACAGGGTTCTCCCCGGTTTGCCCTCTCCCGGGTGCTTTCAATGCGGTGCGACACATTTTTAGATCTGAGCACAGCACCTGCGG